>NC_052164.1:88847249-89147249 GCF_902713615.1 Scyliorhinus canicula | reverse complement strand
GATCTGCGGCTAGAGTGTCGCAAACCACTCCAGCGCCGCCCTGGCCCCCTGTAGGGGCCAGGATTCGACGTGGGAGCAGCCTGTTCACGCCATTGTAAAACGCAACGGCGTTTACGACGGCGTGGACACTCTGCCTCCATTTCAGAGAATCCCGCCCGCTACATCCAAAGAGCAAAAATTCCGCGGCTTGTGCACCATAACCGTGCTATCAACCCCTATAGCTCATTATACAGTCAGTTACTTAAAGAAAACAATTCACCTGGTTATGCAGGAAATCAATCTTAATAAATCTAAACATTTTGAAAAGGGCACGCAAAACTCAAACTGATAGAAAAACAAGGATGCGCAGCAACCAGGTATGAGAAAATAAATTAATTCCGACTGCAAAAACGTTTTAAATTGGGAATCCAATTCTTTTCCCTACATTTTTGGTGAGATTCGCAATTATTGAATCAAACAAACAAAGGGTAGAAATGAAAGGACTGCTCGCTCCAGTTGTTGATTGGATGGGTAGGTAAAATAAATGAAGGCACAAGAATGTTGAGAAATGCTTCTCTTGGCATGGCTGCATAAACAAACATTTTTATTTCCTCACTGCACAATGCGGGCCCATGTTAAATATTGCAGGTAGCTTTGCAACACTGGGCTTCTTTCCACTGAGGAATAGGTATGAAACAAAATGAGAACTTAAGAGTCTGTATTTTTCACCCCATGGCTGTCAATTAAAATAGCAACAACACCACATAGTCACTTACCTACAATGTCCGCTGCTTGATTTGACAAGCATGTTATCTTTGGTTTTCTTAAATAGCATTTTATGTTGAATTAAAACAATGTTTAATGTTAACATTAACCATGAGAACTGCATAGGGTTTTCATGCAATATATAAAATGCAAAGAACAATTTTTTGCGAGTATGTAGAACATATTCAGTACCGGCAGCAATTTCATTTTATGCTTCCATTGGTTCTGTATGGGCCATGTTCCTCCACAGGTCGCTCAATTAAAAGCGATAGAGATAAGTAGTTCAGCTTCATTCCCCCTCAAGAAAATATTTGACTGATGACCTCCCCGCTTCATAAAGCCTTGAGATTGTGCGCCTAGGTATATCATTATCCTCCTCTGCAATGTAAGGGATTATTTATGGGCCATTATCTTGCATGACTACACTGACTTTCACAATGGAAGATAATCTTAGACTGTGGGGGAAGCAATAAACACCTCTTGTGACAATGGTAATTCATTATTACCTTAGTCATGCAGTTACTGGATCACTCATGTCAAACCTGGCAGTGGCTCAATCTTGTATGTCCGACATTTACTGCTGGGAATACAGACATGTCTTGGCCCAGATTTTCCTCTCTGGGGCCCAGGATTAAGAGCTTCGCCTGCCAAGGAGCTGCAGTACCTATCACAAATTCCAGCACATGCCTCCAGTGATATATATTCCTCTGGGTGAATTATCTGAACATTTCCATAGTTTATACACTCAAATTTTACGAAAGGGACTCCTGGCAGGTGCACCTATTCAGCCCAGGAAGTGCAGAGGAAATTTGACCCACTATCAGCAACCAGGAAGACTTAGTATTGTATTACTAAATTATGCAATATGATACATTGCAGTTGTATAGCGTCAATTTATTTATCCACACATTCACTGTAAATCATTGTATGTCACAACAGCATTGGTACAATTAGTACTAGGTGGTGTTGTCAAGGTTTTCTCCCCAAATCCCCATATTCCTTAATTTATAGCAACCGTCCCATTCTGGCCGAGATTCTCCAGGGCCACCATAAGACCATAAGACATAGGAGCGAAGTAAGGCCATTCGGCCCATCGAGTCCACTCCACCATTCAATCATGGTTGATTTCAACTCCATTTACCCGCTCTCTTCCCATAGCCCTTAATTCCTCGAGAAATAAGACCATAAGACATAGGAGCGGAAGTAAAAACCCAAGTAAAAACCCAAGCAAAGGGAATCCCGATGGCCCAGTGAATTGAGCATCAAGCCAGAAACGGCTTTCACGCCAGTCATGAGTTCCGTTGTGAATCTCCCAGCTTGTCCGCCGGCCCCGCCAAGGTTCCCGGCGCCCCAAAACGAGGTTCCCACCTAAACCCAGCGGGAACGTGGAAATAGTTAATTACAGCTGTTTTGAATATCATTTGCGGGCAGGACACCCGATTCACCTGGAAGTCTTGAGAAACAGGAATCTGGCGGCTTGCAGTCTGGGGGGTGGTAAGGGGGGTGAGTACCCTCCCTACAATTGCCTCCAGGGTGCCCAGTGGGGTTCCTTCATGGGAGATGGGGGTCTGGGGGGGCGGGGGCTTGTGCTGGGCTGGAGGGGCTCAGGTCAGGGGGTCTTTCCTCGAATGGGGGTCGTGTGACTGGTCTTCCCATCTGCAGTCTTTAAACCCTTTGAACAGTTTGTCTGTATCGCAAAAGTACAGTTCTGTGATAATAAAACTGAAATAAAATATAATAACAGGAGAATGGGTATGAGGAATATTTCCACCATCATCAAATGGCAGAGCACACTCAAAATCTATTCCTATATCTTATCTGTACCCCTAAACACTTAAAACACTGTCAGTATGCCAAGTTCAAAAATTTGTGATATAAAGGTAAAAAGTACACCCTTTCATGTGGTGAAAACATTTGAAGTGTTGTCTTAATAATCAATTATATTGCCCTTTGAAGTATTGAAACCTCTCTGCAAGCCTCTCAGCCCATCCCTCTCTTAAACCCCCCCACCCCACTCTTGCCACCCCCTCCCCACCCTGGTCAATTGGTGTGGTTTCCGGCTGGGATCGGAAGGAGGGGTGCAGGCGGGTGCTATCTGCGCCCCTTAAACAATCCCACTGATTGAATCAGCAGTCCATCTTACAGAGCAGGTAATGTGGTGGGTTGGCAATTGATGTGATGATTCATTGTTTTACACCAGAGCCAATGACCAATTTCCCCACTCCCCCTCCCCCACCCTTCACTTGACAGATAAGCTTTAATTCAGTCATGCAAGTAGGAGGATAGGACTTTTTAGAAAAAAATTTTAATCCATCTTTATTGTTCTGATGTACTACAATGATTTCGCCAGCTATAAAATGTTTGCTTTGCCCCTATTAAACTGAGTGGGAGCTTGCCTTACATGTTAAGTGGTGTTTTAATGGTATGGTGTGATGTGTTCTATCCTCAAACTATCTTTTTTAAGTTGAAGAACGCGATGTAACAATACATGCAAATATCATAATGTGTGAATGCCTTCCTGTGCCTCTTGCACCAATACTCGCATCTCCAAACTAGGTTTATAACAAAAAACTTAACAGACTATAATAACCCACCCGAGGCCCACGGAGACACATCAACTAATTGCCCTGTGGGAATGGTAGGCAAAGAGCTCCCCTGCTGGTGGGAGGAGCCCTGCCAAGCTGGGGCTCGTAAATTCGGTAGTCCCGACTGGGACCTGTGAGCCTTAAGCTACGTTGTGGCCTTCACTTTATGTTTACAAATTAAATGTTGTTTAATTTACTTTCTCGGGCCACCTGAGCTTTTATACAGACCCATATATCACTGGAAAAATAATAATAATGCCATTACTGGTGTGTTAAAAGAGAGACGTGCAGCCCATTTGCTTCAGATGGATTAAGCTTAGGTTTCAAAAGGTGAAGTCATTGATCTTACAGACAGTATGTTACTTGGTACCAGCTGAACAATTTGAAATTGGCCTTGCTAAATCACCAAAACCAGCTCCATGTGTGCACAGATCTCTGTCATGTCGCGTCCCAAACTCATAGGTGCACGGGGTAGAATTTTTTTGCAACTGATGTTGCTCAGTTGGACAGATTTGTCATTCTAAAGGGAAATAGTTGGTGTCTCACATTTGAATACGCGCAACAAAAAATATTTCCGGTTGAAATAGGCGTTCGCAATATCGTACAGCCCTTAGCCTGCCTCGCAGCTTGTGTAAATAAAGCTACAAAAATGATTTAATCTGCAAAATCAGGTGATCAGGGGACCACAGTGTAAGAGGAATTCTTTTGGACATCATTCTGCCAACCTGCCAGGAATCATAGAATCTATGGCACGGAGACATGTCCTTCGGCCCAATCCAATGCCAACCAAAAAGCCCACCTAAACTAACCCCATTTGCCTGCATTTAGCCCATAATCCCTCAAAACCTTTTCTACCCATGTATCTGTTCAAATGCGTTTTGAATGTTGTCAATGTCCCGGCCTCAGCCACTTCCTCCGGCAGCTCATTCCACATACGTACTACCCTCTGTGTAAAAACGTTGCTCCTCAGGTTCCCATTAATTCTTTCCCCTTAACTTAAACCTATCCCCAACCCTGGGAAAAAGACTGAATGCATTCACCCTATCCCTGCTTCTCATTATCTTAGAAACCTCTATGAGATCACCCCTCAGTCTCCTATGCTCCAAAGAAAAAAGTCCTAGCCTGTCCAATCTCACCCTATGGGCGCGATTCACCGATCGCGGGACTAAGTGTCCGCGCCATCGTGAACGCTATTGCGTTTCACGATGGCGGGAAACGGGCATGGGCAGTAGCGATTCTTGCCCCCACAGGGGGCCAGCATGGCGCTGGAGCGGTTCACGCCGCTCCAGCCTTACATCCTGGTGCAGACAGGGGACAGCGCCAAACCGCGCATGCGCAGTGGCGAAGCGCCAACTGATGCATGTGCAGTAGACTCACGGATCGCTCCGGCCCCGACGCAACATAGTGCAGCATAATGTCCCAACTTCTCTCCTCAATGCCCTGACTGATGAAGGCCAGCATGTCAAAGCCTTCTTCACTGTCCTATCTACCTGTGACTCCATCTTTGGAGAACCGTGCACCTGAATTCCAAGGTCCCTCTGTTCCACGATACTCCCTAAGGTCCTACCATTCACCGTGCTAGTCCTACCTTGATTTGACTTTCCAAAATGCAACACCTCTCACTTATCTGTATTGAACTCCATTTGCCGTTTCTCGGCCCAGTTCCCCAGCTGATCAAGATCCTGCTGCAATATTTGATAACCTTCCTCACTGTCTACAATACCATCTATTTTAGTGTCATCTGCAAACTTACTGATCATGTCTTGTACATTTTCATCCAGCAATGGGCCCATAAAAAATTGGCTAAATATGTACTTCAACATTCCTCAGTTGATCCAACCAAGCACCTCCAATTCATCTAATGTAAAATGACAGATCAAAGCATGAGACATGAATTTTTTGCTTCCCCCCCCCCCCTCGCACCCCACACACCGCCGACTCTGATGCAAGGGGCAGTGAGTGAGATTGCATGGACAGGATTCCCTCTGGGTTACTGCCCGCCCTGACCTGGTAGCAGTGTTACAATGGGGAGGGCAGGGCCTCAGAAAGGAAGCCCACCCTTACCCCAATTAAGGTCCGTAAATGGTCACTTACTGGCCATTTACGGGATATTTCCTGCTCAGCCTCAATTGTTAGATGAGTGGGCAATGTCAACTCAGGGGAGAAAAGGTGAAAATAAAGGCCATTGGATCTGAGGTTGCAAGATGGGGTGTGGGGGGGTGCTGCCTTGATCAGAAGCCCCTTTCTAACTGGGAACACCCACCGCTTAACGCCTGGTGATGGCCAGATCTCCATGCGCTGCCCCCACCCTCAGCCTAACCCTGATCGCCTCCTCGCGAATCTCCCTGCACTCCCTGCCTGGCACCCTATGCTTGCCTTCTCCTCTGGTTCTCGGGCCTTCATGTCAAGCAGCTCTCTGCACTGCCTCTTCCGGCCACTGCAGCGCTGTGTCTGGAGGGACCGGAGAGCTGCTGGTCAATCTGATTGGCCATCGGCCCTCCAAAGTGAAACCCCCTCCCAAATGAGGGCTGAAAGTTCCACCTATGAGAGCCAATGCTCGTTAGAGCATGATATGGCAGCGGGACTGCTGGAGTCAGCAGGGATGTGTTTCCCGCTGATTCTTTGGATGGTTGGTGATGAGCCCGCGCCATCCTGAAAATTCAGACCATGAGCCTGAAGCACTTAGAAAATATTGTTCAGTTAATCTGTATTTCCACTGTTCCCAAATCTGCTATTCCATCATGTAAGTTGACTTTCACACATAAAGATTAGTCTTACATAAGATTATATGTTGTACAATAAAAGGTTTTAATTGCCGTTCATTTGTTGCCTGCATTCTAAAATGTGCTCAAGTATAAATATTGTAGATTCTGTCAGATTTTATAAGCAGTTTATTCAACATCCTGAGGTAAATGCATAGTTTTGATCCATGAAAAAGTGTCTTGGCAAACTAGTTACCCGTTAATCAGAATTTGACTGCACAGAAAGCTTTACACAAACTAAATGAGCACAGATGCTGGTTAATTCCCCAAGGATTGAAACACTTCTGCTATCAAGCATCCCTGTCAAAACTCTTGGCAATTGCACTTTTCAATTTCGAAAAGTCAAGCAATTTCAAGAAAATGGATAATTGTAAATCCACAATGGCTTTGAGGAAAAAAAAGCAGACCAAGGCAGGCGGGCAGCACGGTTCAATTCCCGTACCAGCCTCCCCGAACAGGTGCCGGAATGTGGCGACTAGGGGCTTTTCACAGTAACTTCATTTGAAGCCTACTTGTGACAATAAGCGATTTTCATTTCATTTCAGTTCAAAAAAATGTGATGCCATCATTTAAAGACCAATCAAAAGGTCATTCCATGGCCCACTACAATCAAAGGTTGAGCCAAACATGAAATGTCCACATTCCTGCCTTGACAAAGGATAAACTCCCCTTTAATGATGCATTTCAAATATTATATGCACGTGGACATAGAATTAGAAATTAATTTCAAGCAAACAATCGCTGTGACGTTTTCTTGCAAACCAGATGAAAATCTCTGCACTGCTCCTTCAGCTCGAGCTTCCTCCCTCAGCCTCTCCTCTCTTTCCCTTACCTCTTAAAACCAATCTCCTTGCCCAAGCTCATGGTCATCTGTCCTGATTGACTCTTTATAAGGTTGGGGCGCGATTGTACAGTCTTGTCGTGAGGCCGGACCTCACGCGAGATTTGTGCCTTCTTTAAGTGGGCAGTTATGCTCACTTAAATGTGTATGCGACAGAGTCTACCAAGGTCTGAGATCGAACGCCTGCACCTGGGAGACTTTGCCATGGCGCCTTTTAGCATTAGGCCACACAAAGGTGGTCCAGGCATAATGGCACCCAGGGACTCTCCCAGGCCACCGGAGGCCCCCAGGTGGTCGGGCTCTGGGGAGGGTGGTACTCTAGTACTTCTGCTGCCACCCAGGCCCCTTGGCACTGGCACGCTGGTAGTGCCACCATGGCACTTCCATGGTGCCTGGGTGGAACTGGGAATCATTCCCGGGGTGCCCTGCCCTCATGAGATAGGGTGAAGGGGGCTAGAGGCCTCCCTAACGAGTAAGTTGGAGGGGTCCGAAGGCTGCGGTGGAGTTTGAGCGATTGGGGCAGCATTTAAAAATGAAGGCAAGTGCAGCCTCAGTGGGACCTTCCTCGCGAGGCCAGAAAAATAACAGAGCCCCGTTTGATAGCAGGGTCAGCGCTGAGAAACTGCCTGCTAAACGCACCCAAAATGGGACCCTGTTTTTATCACGCCCAAATGTTGATAACGCTTCGGTGAAGCATCTCAAGTCCTTTTTGCAACAATAACCATGCTACATGAATGAAAGTTGCCGTTGTTATTGAAGTTCTTCAGCTGAAAGTAACTTTTTAAAAAAGAAATGGATTAGAATAAAATCCGCTACGACTTTTCAGCAAGACTGTATCGCCTGGACAGTCGACCATAGTTGGAACATAAGGAAACTGCTTTTGTTAAGAGCCCAGCGTGTATACTCAAAATAGTGATTAGAAATAATGGTATGGACCTTGCTAGAAAAATAATAGCATGTTAATAATGCATGGTGTTATCAATGTGTAAGTCTGCCAACAACTTCAGGGGATGAAGAGGCGCAGTGAATTGCAAATCTCCAGAACTTACTGATCGATTTATGCACTTCATTTTGCACAGATGGTATCTCACCCTTAGCCGTCTTGTTATTTTTTAAGAACTTGCTGGAATTGCATATTAATTACCCACTAAACTATTCACATAAAGTTAGGGCTGGAAATTAACTATGTAAGTACCTTTTAAACAGCCTGATTATTTAGTTGTGTGGTAATGGTTTAGGGGATTGTCCAGACTCCCAAAAATATGCTGCTCAAGTCCATTGTGTTTTTAACCAGAACTATATATTTGCAAGAAGTACTTACACATGTAGGCCTCCACACAAGGCAAGAGCTTCTCCTCACTTCAAGATCTCTCTTACTTCTCAACCATGTGATCTGACATCATGATTACATCAGCATCATGTGTGTTTCTGATTTTAAACCTTTCATTCAACATCTCCCTCCAAGTCATTGTCTCTATCATATTTACATCCCCCTATATTGCTGCACCCCCCCACCCCCGCCAAGATATTCTCAGACTTCAGAGGTATTTTCTGAGGTACCTTGACCAATCTCCCCAACCTTGTTCTGATCAGAGATATCAGAGAGGTCAGAGATATTCAACACTCTCCCAGAAGACCAGAGGACGTAGGAGCAGAAGTAGACCATGTCATGATATGCAGACATGCAGATAATGATAGACAGACAGGAACAGACAGGCTGCTAATAAACACAGAGAACAGGACATGACCAATGAGCAGGCAGGACACTCAGGGGTGGTATCTTGCTATAAAAGGCATGAGGCACTCACACTCTGCCTCTTTCCACTAATGAACATCTACAGAGTGAGTCAGGGTGTATGTACAGTATCACACCTCCTGCACGTGGCTAAGAGCTAGTCTGGTTCAGTCAGGCAGAGTAACCACACTTAGGTTGGCAGAGAGTCGCACTCATAGAGAACTGTGCTAACTGAGCTACTGGTTCAATAAATCAGGTTGAACTAACTTCAAGGTCTGGAGTATCTTTTGGTTAAAGCTGCATCCAGTTGCAGCCTGTGTTATCCCAGAGTACATAACACATCAGACCATTCAGCCAATCGAGCCTGTTCTGTCATTCAGTGAAATCATGATGATGTGATTTGATAATCCACAATTCCACTTTCCCGCCTTACCCCCATAAGCCTTGATTGCCTTATTGATCTTACTGATTAAAAATCTGTCTAACTCAGCCTTGAACATATTTAATGACACAACCTCTACTGCCCTCGGTGGGAAAGAATTCCGCCGATTCATTACTCTTTGAGTAGTAAACACAAGATTGTGGTTCTTCCACTTCTGTGTAGCTCTACTTTAAATTGTTCTCATTCTCTCTATAGGTTGTCAGTGTTTTTATGTTTTAAGGTGGCCTATTTTTATGCCCCCATTGCCCCCCCCCCCCCCCCCCCCCACCCACCAGCCAATGCTGAACGTTCTTCTCTTTTGTGCAGCTAGTTCCCCCCCAACACCAGAGGCATTGTGATTTTCTCCATTTTGGTGTTCTTAGGCATTGACATGCTTTCCATTTTATTGGCTACAAAATGGATCGTCTTTCTCGATCTTCCCCATGGGGGCTCCCCTTTCCCACAAACCCCTGATTCTGTTTTCTGAGTTCCATTTGTCATATGATCTTCATTACTTTCACCAGCGTTATATCCTCACTTTTCCGGAAGACATCTAATAATGCTTCAACTGACACCTCTGCAGTGACGCTGTTATGAATTGGCTGATCTTTTTTTAAATTCCACAGGCACAGTTTCCTCCCAGCCAACAGAGATCGTTGATGAACAAATCCATACTTTCACCTGACCTTTGAGTTTTCTTCAGTCTTCGAAATGATAAAGTTCCAAAGGACACTGAAATAAGAGTCAGATGTTTCCATAACTTCTTCATCAGAAGTTGAAGTCTCATCAATCCAGTGTCTTGCTAACATGTCATCAGCGATAGTTCCTCCATAATGTATGGCACTGACCTGGGGCTGGATGGGACCATGTCGCCACGCCGGCGTAACAACGTTGGCGTTGCACTCCGGAGTTTCCTTTAAAAAAGATAAGCTAATTCAACTTCAGGGGGCTAGCAGGGACCTGGAGTGATGCTCACAGCTTTAGCTGCGGATACGGGTCCCCGCACTTTCGGTTTCGAGTCCACGCATGCGCACGGCGGTGGCCTCCAGCAGCCGCGTGAGCACCATAGCGGACTCGGACCATGAAGGCAGCTGGAAAATGTAGGCCACCCCCGATCAGCCGAAGGCCCGACCGGCCCGATCTGTCCCCCGGCCACCCATAAGGCCCCCCCCCCCCCCCCCCCCCGGGTGCCTGATCTCTCCCGTCCCCCACCAGGGCGGCCGCAGACTGAGTCCACCGCCGCCATGCGAGGTTCCCGAACAGCGATAGGTGGTTAGAACCACGCCATCGTGAACCCGGTCGGCCGGGAGTGGAGAATCGCTGGACGGGTCTTGGCAATGGTCCCTCAGCCGCACGGAGTACTCCGCGAACACGCCAATTCTTGGGTCCTGGAGAATCACCGGACCGGCGTCGGGCCTGATTTCGGTGTGAAAGTTGATTCTCCGCCCCCGCTCCAAACGCGATTTTGGAGCGGGGCTGCGGAGAATCCAGTCCCAGGTCATTTTAATGCAATCTTGAAGCATTTGTGTACTTTGTGAACCCTTTTCTCCAGCTGTTTCAGTTCTGAGATTGTTGTGAACTTGGCACACTCCAAAATGGTTCGAGGAATGGTAATGTGGATTTCGTACTCCTGCTTAAGCTCTGGAATTGTTACTGCATTTGATCCTGCACTGCCCACTGCTTTGGGCCTGCTGGTGCTCACTGCTGGATCGATGTCACAGCTTGCCTCTGCTTTTCCCGTGATGTTCCTATATCTTGGTGAGTCTTGGATTATATTTCTTTTGGCTTTACTTGCCAACCCTGTGGCTTCTTTCTGATTCTGTTGGGTCATCCACTCATTGCCACCATGTTTTGTTGTGTGGAATGGGTTTGGGGATTGCCTAGTCTCCCAGACGTATGCTGCATGAGCCCATAGTGTTTTTAACTAGAAGTATTTATTTACAGTAAGTACTTCCACATTTGGACCTCCACATGAAGGTAGAGCTTCTGCTCTCTTCAAGATCAGTTTTACTTCTCAGTCATATGATCTGACATCATTATTACACCAGCAACATGTATGATTCTGATTTTAACCTTTTACTCTGTACTGATAATTGTCAATGTCAACATTGCTTGCGTAGAAGGCAATAATATGAACTGTTTAATCTGATTCCTTGATGTAGAAAATAGTTGCTAAGGTTGATTTTTTAAATCTTTCTATCTATTTTATCTCTGTCTTCATCCAGTTTTTATCTAGGTCTTAAATGTTTCTATGCCTAATTTGGCTCTAACTTACCCTCTTTCTCTGTTTCTTTCTCAATCCTTAAATCCCAATAGTTAAGGAGGATATGTTGTAGATTCCACCATCCACCCAGTTTCCAGATGCCTAATTGCCCTCACTGTAAGCTTGCATTCCCAGCAAATTTCAGCACAGAATGTTCTGAGGTAAAGGGTGCAGGAAAAAAACATAGACTTCCAGATGCTGTGCACCAGCATAATGTCTTTGTTTTGCTACATATCTCCCATAAGGTGGGGTCTTGCTGTTGATGCAATCTTCCACGGTTCTGACCTCACACATTTCTTAATCACTGAGTTCAGAGAATAAAACTTCCTGTACGGGTTTCATGTCAAAGATGTCGGGTGGAATTCTCTGATCCTGAGGCTAAGTGTTGGCCCCGTCGTAAACCCCATTGCGTTTCTTGACGGCATCAACATGCCCTCGGGAGCAGCGATTCTGACCCCTACAGGGGGCCAGCACAGCACTGGGGCGACCCACGCCGCTCCAGCTGCCGATACCGGCGTCAGATGTGCGCCGCGGGGTCCGCACATGCGCAGTGGCACCAGAGCCAACGCGTGCATTCGCAGTGGGACCGGCCCAATTACCGCGCATACGCAGTGGCTCCTTTCTCCAAGCCAGCACTGGCGCAACATGGCGTAGGGCCCCAGCCCGAGAGACCGGCCCGCCGATTGGTTGGCCCCAATTGCGGGCCAGGTCACAACGGAAGCCACCCCCCGGGGTCGGACCCCTCTCCCCCCCTCCCCCCCCCCTCCCCCACCAGGCCGACCCCAGATGCATCCATGTCGGGTAACAGCAGATGTGGACAGCGCCGGCGGGACTCAGCTTTTTCAGCGTGGCTGCTCGGCCCATCCCAGGCCCAGAATCATAGAGCGGCCCCCGACCGGCGCCGCGCCAACCGCGGCCACGCTCCAGAGAATCGGCGGACCGCCGTCGGGGCGGCGTGACGCGATTCGTGCCGGTCCCGGCGATTCTCCGGCCGGGGCCCAAGGTGAGAGACCCCAGGCCCTCCATATTTACTATTTAAGAGGATAAAATATTTCTGCTTTCATGCAAATGCATGGGGCACTAATCTTTCCCACTTCAAACGAGCACTAAAGCTGGTCAGTTCTCATTTTGGGAACCTAAACTTCACAGGCAAGATTCTCCCACCCTGCCCGCTGCAAGAATGCCGTGGGTGAGCCGCGCAGAATTGAAAAATCCATTAACCTCGGGCGGGATTCTCCGGTCACAGGTGAATGCGGCTGGAAAATCCTGTCCAACGTAAATGTTGATTTGATTTTTGATGCTATATATTGTTTACGTATGGGGAATTGCATTAAATGTTTCTGTCTCATTTGATTGAATGGCAGAGAATGCTTGGGTTAAAAGAAGGAAACAGATGGCACCTCAGGCAAGACCTTTTTTTAAATTAATTTATGGAATGTGGCCATCGCTGGCAAGGCCAGCATTTATTGCCCATCCCTAACTGGCCTCAAAAAGGTGGTGGTTATCTGCCTTCTTGAACATCTACACCCTCTGAGGTGTATATACACCAATAGTGATGTTAAGAAAGGAATTCCAGGACTTCGACCAGGCAACAGTGAAGGAACAGCGATTTATATTCAAGTCAGGATGGCGAGTGGCTTGCCGGGTGTTATGTATCAGAGAGTACATTCCTGATGATTATGTATCACGTGATGTCTACTGGCGTCAGCAGAGTGTTTGCGTGAAGACCACCATCTTTGATTGTATGCGCAACATCTCTTAATAAACCTCGCCTCGAGTGTGGGCACCTCCAAACCTTTCTCTTTGCGGCAGCAAAGAAATATAACAGAGGGGAACCTGCAGGTGGTGGTGTCCCCATATATTTTCTGCCTTTTCCCTTCTAGATGGTAGTGGTCGCGTATTTGGAAGGTGCTGCCTAAGGAGACTTGATGAGTTTCTGCCGTGCACCTTATGGATGGTCTACATTGTGCACCAGTGATGGAGAGAGTAAAGGTTTAATGGATGAGGCGCTACATTGTCTTGGGTGGTGTCGGACTCGGTGTGTGTTGTTGGAGCTGCACTAATCCAGGCAACTAGAAAGTATTCCATCGCTCTCCTGCAGAGATGTCCCCCTGTTCTTTCTCAGTAAATGAACGTGGTTCATGGAGTTCCAGCAGACATCCCTTCCTGATTTTCCCAAATTGTCTTTGCAGGTCCAAGTCCAGAGGCTTCTCATCTGCCTTGGACTCGGCAGATTCCTAGCCTCTAGCAATCCCCAAAGTGCCGTCATGTTGGGACGTCCTGGCCTCTACCTGGTGTAGATCAGACAGTATGATGTACTCACCAGATTGTGACCCCCGAGGCTACACTAGAACACGGTCCCACCGAGGTACGTGTCTCTACACTGGTGGAGGGTGGAGGTGAGCGCTGTAACAATTGTCAAAGATTTTGTTGTCTGTAGATTGCTTGTCGGTGCTGTTTTTGGGGCTGGGGTCAAGGACATGGATAGTGAACCCTCCCAGCTGCTCGCTGATGTGCCTGCGAAATAAATGAGAGATCAACGATGAATGGCGGGGCCTGTGAAACAGGCAACATCACTCACAGCGCCACCAACCCTCCGGTCAGCTGAGTTGATCTATCCTCAAAGTCTGTGAGGACCATGAGTTTGGGCATCCCTCTACCAGCCTGAGACCCCTCCCTTCTGTTGGGTACCTGCCTATCCTGAATGAAGACAGATGGAGAGAGTGCAAACAGGACACCGACCAGGCCAGATGGTGCAGACGCCGAGCATGCATGGATGGTGATTGGTGCCATGGAATGGACGAGAACACGACCCACGGAAGATGAAGATGTGGGGCAGCACGGCGGTGCAGTAGTTAGCATTGATGCCTTACGGCGCTGACGTCCCAGGTTCGATCCCGGCTCTGGGTCACTGTCCATGTGGAGTTTGCACATTCTCCCATGTTTAAACATAAGAACATAAGAACTAGGAGCAGGAGTAGACCATCTGGCCCCTCGAGCCTGCTCCGCCATTCAATGAGATCATGGCTGATCTTTTGTGGACTCAGCTCCACTTTCTGGCCCGAACACCATAACCCTTAATCCCTTTATTCTTCAAAAAACTATCTATCATTATCTTAAAAATATTTAATGAAGGAGCCTCAACTGCTTCCCTGGGCAAGGAATTCCATAGATTCACAACCCTTTTGATAAAGAAGTTCCTCCCAAACTCAGTCCTAAATCTACTTCCCCTTATTTTGAGGCCATGCCCCCGAGTTCTGCTTTCACCCGCCAGTGGAAACAACCTGCCCGCATCTATCCTATCTATTCCCTTCATAATTTTATATGTTTCTATAAGATCCCCCCTCATCCTTCTAAATTCCAATGAGTACAGTCCCAGTCTACTCAACCTCTCCTCGTAATCCAACCCCTTCAGCTCTGGGATTAACCTTGTGACTCTCTTCTGCACACCCCGCAGCACCAGTAGGTCCTTTCTCAGGTAAGGAGACCAAAACTGAACACAATACTCCAGGTGTGGCCTTACTAACACCTTATACAATTGCAGCATAGCCTCCTTAGACTTAAACTCCATCCCTTTAGCAATGAAGGACAAAATTCCATTTGCCTTCTTAATCACCTGTTGCACCTGCAAACCAACTTTTTGCAACTCATGCACTAGCACACCCAGGTCTCTCTGCACAGCAGCATGCTTTAATATTTTATCATTTAAATAATAATCCCTTTTGCTGTTATTCCTACCAAAATGGATAACCTCACATTTCTCAACATTATATTCCATCTGCCAGACCCTAGCCCATTCGCTTAACCTATTCAAATCCCTCTGCAGACTTCCAGTATCCTCTGCACTTTTGCTTTACCACTCATCTTAGTGTCATCTGCAAACTTGGACACGTTGCCCTTGGTCCCCAACTCCAAACCATCTATGTAAATTGTGAATAACCAGTAGATATCCACAGTCGATTTTCTCTCTTTCTACCGTCCTTCCTTTTTGTTGGTATAAACCTTTGCTGGTCACTGTGAAAAAGTGCTTGGAAGGTTCTCCACTGTTCCTCAACTGTTTCACCATAAAGTCTTTGCTCCCAGTCTACTTTTGCTAGTTCTTCTCTCACCCCCATTGTAATCCCCTTTGTTTAAGCACAAAACACTAGTGTTTGATTTTACCTTCTCACCCTCCATCTGTATTTTAAATTCCACCATAGTGTGATTGCTCCTTCTGAGAGGATCCCTAACTATGAGATCATTAATCAATCCTGTCTCATTACACAGGACCAGATCTAGGACTGCTTGTTCCCTCGTAGGTTCCATTACATACTGTTCTAGGAAACTATCGCGGATACATTCTATAAACTCCTCCTCAAGGCTGCCTTGACCAACCTGGTTAAACCAATCGACATGTAGATTAAAATCCCCCATGATAACTGCTGTACCATTTCTACATGCATCAGTTATTTGTTTGTTTATTGCCTGCCCCACCATAATGTTACTATTTGGTGGCTTAGAGACTACTCCTATCAGTAACTTTTTCGCCATACTATTCCTGATTTCCACCCAAATGGATTCAACCTTATCCTCCATAGCACCGATGTCATCCCTTACTATCGCCCGGATGTCATCCTTAAATAACAGAGCTACACCTGTTTTACCTCCTTTACCATCCACTCTGTCCTTCCGAATAGTTTGATACCCGCGGATATTTAACTCCCAGTCATAACCATCCTTTAACCATGTTTCAGTAATGGCTACTAAATCACAGTCATTCACGATGATGTGCGCCATCAACTCATTTACCTTATTCCGAATACTACGAGCATTCAGATAAAGTACACTTATGTTAGCTTTTATACCTCTGTTTTGAATCTTAACACCTCAATCAGTAACCTCTCCTAAGTTATATTTCGTCTTAGCTTTTCTCCTAATTTTTCTTGTCATTGAACCCATATCTTCATGTAACAACCTGCCGCGTCGCTTACCATTTATGTTCTTACTTCCCGTTTTACTCCTTTTTGTATTACTGAGCCTATTCACTGAGCTCCCCTCAGTCACTGTACCTTGTACTGTCGCCCTTTTTGATTTTTGACTATGGCTTCTCTGCCTTACACTTTCCCCTTACTGCCTTTTGTTTCTGTCCCTGTTTTACTACCTTCTGACTTCCTGCATCGGTTCCCATCCCCCTGCCACATTAGTTTAAACCCTCCCCAACAGCTCTAGCAAACACCCCCCCCCCCTCAAGGACAGCGGTTCCAGTCCTGCCCAGGTGCAGACCATCCGGTTTGTATTGATCCCACCTCCCCCAGAACCGGTTCCAATGCCCCAGGAATTTGAATCCCTCCCTCTTGCACCATCTCTCGAGCCATGCATTCATCCTATCTATCCTGACATTCCTACTCTGACTAGCTCATGGCACTGGTAGAAATCCTGAGAATACTACCTTTGAGGTCCTACATTTTTAGTTTAACTCCTAACTCACTGAATTCAGCTTGTAGGACCTATATCATTGGTGCCTATGTGCACCACGACAGCTGGCTGTTCACCCTCCCCCCCCCCCCCCCCCAAGAATGTCCTGCAGCCACTCCGAGACATCCTTGACCCTTGCACCAGGAAGGCAACATACCATCCTGGAGTCTAGATTGCGTCCACAGAACTGTCTGTCTATTCCCCTTACGATTGAGTCCCCTATCACAATAGCCATGCCATTCTTCTTCCTGCCCTGCTGCCCAGCAGAGCCAGCCACGGTGCCATGAACCTGGCTGCTGCTGCCTTCCCCTGGTGAGCCATCTCCCTCAACAGTATCCAAAGTGGTATACCTGTTTTGCAGGGAGGTGACTGCAGGGGACACCTGCACTGCCTTTCTACTCTTGCTCTGCCTTTTGGTCACCCATTTTGTATCTCCCTCAGTAACTTTCACCTGCGGTTTGACCAACTCGCTAAACGTGCTATCCACGATGTCCTCAGCAAGACGGATGCTCCAAAGTGAGTCCATGCGCAGCTCCAGACCGTCAAGCGGTCTAACAGGAGCTGCAATTGGACACACCTCTTGCACATGTGCCTGAGCTCCCACATTACACACGAGGAGCATGACACGTGTCTGGGATCTCCTGCCATGTCTTAAACCTTAGGTTAACTTATACAACTACAATTCCAAAAAACAAAAGAAAAAACAAATAAATAAATTAGACAATGAAAAGAAAAACTACTTACCAGGGTTAAAAAGCACCTCCTCCCCACCCAGCTTCGAATTCCCACCTCAATTCAAATTCCCAAACTCACTCTTTGCTGTCTCACTCTGGCTGTGTCTTCTCTGGCTCACTGGGAGTGAGTTACAAGTTGCTCTTTTAAATTAGCCTGAGTTGACTCCCACCACCTCCCCCCATCCCCCACCTGCTTTTAGATCAAAGTATATTAAGGCGACTGACACCTAACTGCCAACCAGTTATGTGAGTGTGTGGGTTTCGCCCCCACAACCCAAAGATGTGCAGGTAAGGTGGATTGGCAACACTAAATTGCCCATTAATTGGAAAAAATTAATTGGGTACTCTAAATTTAAAAAAAGGAGAAAATGAAGGTGTGTGTGGGCGAGTGAGTGGTGACATGCCTTGAGCTGACATTGAGTGAGATCCCTGTGGATGTGCGATAGGCCTGTGAGTAGAGAGTGATAAGAAAAGTGACTTCAGCTGGCGAATGGAGAAGATCATTCATCCTTTTTTGGCACCAGTTGGCTGCCCTCTTTTGGAGGGGTTTGGTGAGGGTACAGACCACCTCTGCCACCACCTCCCATAGTGGATTGGTATCGTTGCTTGGCGGTCTTTGCCCAGAGCATGGGTAGAGGACATTATTGGGGGCTACCACTGTGTCTGGCAGGGAGTTGTCACTAAATCCAAGGGCAGAATGTTTTCTCGCGTGGCAGCCATCCAGCTGCTTCATAGCCCTGGGAAAGCAAAGCTCTGTGAAGGGACGGCCTTTAAATAGATTCAGTAATTTCGAAGGGCACAGCATGAGGGGCGAATCAGAGGCCAGTGATACGACGTGAAACCCGTTTTCATCTTTTGCACTAAGTGCTGCACAATTACATTGGAAAAATCTGCCATTGGCTTCGGGCAGGTCCAACACACTGCTTTCCCTGCCCGACATCGGACATTTCCGATTCCTGGGACGATTCCGCCCATTGTTTCTGCGTTTCTCTTAGTCTAAAGAGCTACTCCATGAAGTTTAAGCAGCTTGTGAGCCAACTGTTCAACTCAGGCACAAAATACAATGGCAGCCGACAGGTGGCAGCTCACACAAGATCCACTCAATGTGCAAACATCTCTTCATGAAAATAATTCCCACTCCAAAGCTTAACCACAATTCTCAAATTAATCTTCAGGCCGCGTTGACGAATGTTCCACATAAATAAAGGGAATTTATTTTAAAATCCTTCCAGATGTTAGCTTTGTGCATCAGTCATAGCGCATCTGTCACTTTGTGAACCAAGCAGATGATGCAGTCCTTTTCTAAACCCTTGACTTGATAAAAGACCAATTTCATACCAAACCACTGACATGGAAAATATATATGAACTGTATAATTGGCAGCAATACAACAATAATGATTGGAATCCTGCCAACAGTCACTGTTGAATATTTCCTCGAGAGGAAGGTTGAAAATTCTCACCAATGCATCCTCTCACCTGGCAAGATTTCATTTGTCACCGCCAATTATCCCACTGACAAGATCAGAACAAAGACCCATGTACCTCCAACATATATCCATTTCATAGTATGTGATATCTTCCCTTCATATCCATCTTATGCATTAAACATTAGACATTGCCAACACTTCGGTGACTGAAACACAAACCTGAAGATGGCTGAAAGAATATCCATTGTTGCAATTAACAGGTTATGATCTAGAATGTGAATGAGGGAATTAGAACCCCTGGCACAGGGTCAAATCATTTCAACCCCAGGAGGTCAAATAATTGTGCGAAGCAGCAAATTAAAGGAAAGTCCAGTGAATATGTGTCAATTGAAGGAAGAACATTAGCTGGGCCTCTCGGGAACACCTTTGTGTCACGGAAACAGGCAGGCAGGCAGACGCCTTGATTTAAGTGCACCACTTCCTCGCTGACACGCAGAAATGGATAGTACAGTTTTTTAATCAAATTACATTTACAAAATCAACATTAACCCCAAAGATTATTAATAGGTGTCAGCCATGTGTAGCACAGTCAGTAGCGCTCTGAATCGGAAATACATGTGTTCAAGCACTTGAGACTTGAACACAAAACCTAAGCTAACACCTCAGCACTTGAGAGAGTACAGCACTGCCTCACGAATGTCTTTCGGAAGAGAAATTAACCCAAGGTCCTGCCTAGTTGTCCCCTGACATGGACCTAAAAGAACCCATGTTACTATTTACCAAGGAACAGAGTAATCCTCCCCTGGTATACTGGCCAATACGTATCCCACAACCAAGATTATTAAAAATGAAATCTTGCCGTTGTTTCACTTGATGCCTATGGAACCTTGCGGCGCACAATGTGGCTGTCTTGCCTGACAAACAATGGCTGACCTTCAAATGTACTTCATTGGCTGTAAAGCACTTTGGATCATCAAAGGCACTGTTGAAATGTGAGTCTTTATTTTTAAAGGTTGTATTTCAAATCATTCCCAGTCACTCAGGAGGAAGTAAACAAGCGCAAAGACAATGTTCAGTGTGACACTGAATGAAAATAAATTGTCAAGTATTGGCATCACAATTATTCCTGAGTATCACAATAATCTATTATTACATTTAAAAGTACTACAAGAGACACAGCCATTAAACTGCGATTAGGCATGCTTAACTCTGTGTGGGAGTAGGTAATATATGAAACTATGGAGATTAAATTGACTGATACAAAGTTTTAACATTTGACAAGATGTCATTTGCTGAAACAGATTTGTTTATTTTTATACTTAATTCGGAAAGAGCTCATTTTCATAATGATGTGAAAGTGGACAGTTAAACCGGGGAGACAAAGAAAATTATAACAGATCTGAGCACAAATATTACACAGGATGTTAAAAAACAAATATACTAATATTTATTTAATGGATTGGATTAATCTAATGATTTCTCCCCGTCTGTGCTTTTAACACAGATCAAACAGTCGCACGTCACATACAGTACACCAATTCTCACATTGCAGCATTGCATTTTCCATTAGTCTCATTTATTGCTTAAAAAATAAATGTTTTTCCTCTTGCCACACGCTCTCACGAGGGCAGTTTGTAATGGCAATGAACCATTATAGGTGTTTATCCTTTGCAAGCTCAAATTTGGCCCATGTGATCGTCCCATCAATAGTACCCATTCTATCCTGGAAAACAGATGCACACACAAGCACCGATGCTATAAGTTGATCTTTCTCCTGTTATCAATCCTGGCTAAACCCCTCTTTTCATAAGCCTCCAATCCTGTTTCATTACAAACGTTTTCTTTGCTGGGTTGAATGTTAGCAACTTGGTCTAAGATTTTTACAGCTCATTTAGACCACAGCAACACTTTTCCCATTTCACATGCACTCGCTTCCCATACCCTGGGTAGTCCATCAGGCAGGAACGAACTGATACAACCCAATTCAATCCTTGCCTTTCCTGGCTTTCCCTGCATAGATTTCATGACTGGATACAGCATTCAAAGAATATCCATCTCTATCTAATGGGATACCCTCTCTCATTGGAATTACCAAATCCAGATAGGTCGGTGGAAATCTATCCTTATTCTGAATAATTCATGCTGGAATTTCCATCAATGGATTCACATTTTCTCTTTCATGAAAGGTTGGTATTATAATCACAGGAGTCCCGAGAAGGATTTAGGCTCAGTGGTTTAATCTGTAAATAAATATAGGCCGCAAATGGCGAGTGGGACCAACCAAAGATGCTGGCTCCCATCCTGGCCGGCTTTCATTGGCCCGTTTTAACAAGCCCCATTGTTAGGCCTCCGCCCCTCAGCAGGGAGCTTATATCCTATGAGCCCCACGAGTAGATCAATCGGGGCTGGGGCTGGTAATCCAGAACAATGCGGGTTCAATTCCCGTACCAGCCTCCCTGAACAGGCGCCGGAATGTGGTGACTAGGGGCTTTTCACGGTAACTTAATTGAAGCCTACTTGTGACAATAAGCGATTATTATTCTCATTATAATCGAGTTTCATAGAATTTACAGTGCAGAAGGAGGCCATTCGGCCCATCGAGTCTGCACCGACTCTTGGAAAGAGCACCCTACCCAAGGTCAACACCTCCACCCTAGCCCCATAACCCAGTAACCCCACCCAACACTAAGGGCAATTTACCATGGCCAATCCACCTAACCTGCACATCTTTGGACTGTGGGAGGAAACCGGAGCACCCGGAGGAAACCCACGCACACACGGGGAGGATGTGCAGAATCCGCACAGACAGTGACCCAAGCCGGAATCGAACCTGGGACCCTGAAGCTGTGAAGCGATTGTGCTATCCACAATGCTACCGTGCTGCCCAAAAATTGTCCCCATGGATCTCATGGGGACTATTACAGTTGGCATGCTGTTTTTTCTATCACTTCTTCCAAAATGACATTCAAAATGTTCCTCATTTAAGCTCAAATCTTGGATGTTCCAATTAATTTATTTCAGATGTTTCCACGCAAAGCTATTGAAGATTCAGATCTTCACCTTCACCAGCAGAACTCCACACCATGCCCACCAGAACCATCGGGGTTCTGAGGGAGAATGGTGGGAATATTTCACTGACCCCCAGAAGATTAGCGTGCTGCACCCTGCACAACTTTACCTAAAGTAACTTAAATGACACTTGATTTGATTTGACTTGATCCAAATTTGAAAAATAACACTTGCAAAAATATACCCATAAACAACCAAACCAGGCATTTGACCAGCCTGAGTTCAAACAAAGAAAGCATCCTGTTTGGTTTTGAGGAAAATGTTGATGGTTTCCACAAACAACTGAGTAAACATTTTCAACGCATGCATCTCTTTTTAAGAATCTGAAGCAACAATAAGGTGGTGGGTATCTTTCTGCTCGGCTGCTTCCCCAGATGATGAGGAGGAGGAGATTATAGAGACAGGTTGAGAATTCAAGCTCGCTGCCTCGATGAATCCTTCAGTCAGCTGTCGCATTGTGCTCTCAACCATGTACCATGGGTGGGCCGGAAAACTGGGGAATGATGGTGGGATGTCAGTCTCATGAGCGGCGGGCCTGTGATTCTTTGATGCTGAGGGCTAACTGCTCCATGAAGAGGCGATGCTGTTGCCTATATGCCGGCATTGAGATCTTGAGCAGCCTCCTGCATCCTGCCCTGTGCAGCAGGCGAGGTGCCTGTGATGAAAAGACAACAGTTCAGGAGTGATGTAGCTGCCCATAGATGTGGAAGGATCAGATTTAAGCATCTGCCAAATCTGCTCTACAACTGTCCACCTGATAGGGGACCTGCTGGATATCCCAATGATGCAGCTGTCAGTTGTTGACTTGTCCCTTACAACTCTAGATGTTGCTGCTGATCATCATTGTAGATCCCAAGATCATGGTTGCAAAATTCCCTCAGCTGGTGTTAATGAAGGCCACTTGGTTACTCCATTGCCTTTGATGCTGCAACAGCCAATGCCTGTTCAGGCCAGCTCACTGTGGCTACATCTTCCACTTCCTCGGGCTGGTTTATTATCTCAGTACTGGGAGTACCTTGAAGATAAGATGGATGCTACACTCCAAGGATGGCGTGGCGGTAAGGAGTTCTGATCTTGCATTAATCCCTCTGGCAGTTCAATGTGCATGAGCTGTCTTCAGAAAGTCAGAGTATCCTCGTCTCTGCTTGAAGCTCTATGTTCCTTTCCTGCTCCCCCCACCCATCCACCCCCTCCCCTCTTCCATCTCCAAGACATCCCACTCGTCCTCCATAGTTGCTGCCTGCCTACATCTCAGGAAGGGAAAAGGAGCCAGTACAATGGCCTGCCTTGCCAGTTCAGTTCTAATGTTCCTCATGAGTGATGGAGGTGGTTGGGGGGGGGGGGGGGGGGGGGGGGGGGGGGGGGGCATTGCCCTGCACTGCAGCATTGAGAAACGACAAACAGTTTGTCACTCAGCTGGTTCTCCTTTCACCGTGGCCCCACCTCAGACTCTCCTGAAACCACAATGCTGAGGCTTCCCAGCAGCTCCACCACTTTCTGCTCAGGTGTATTTGGAAAGCTCCACCCTACCGCTTTTTATACCTCTCATATGCGTTGCGCACATGCTTGCCATATAGTGACCAAAATGGAAAATATAAGGCTTGTGTTTTACTGTTTGAATCAATTGAATCGGAGCTACTGCTCTGCGGGGTGTTTTGGGGGTCTCACCAATGGGCTACTGTTGATCAACCTGCGTGTCCTGACCTAACTGGATATTGGAGAAGGTAATGATAGTGTTAACTTCCTAACATTCCTTGCTCTAGTCAAATTGTTAAGCCACTTCAGGCACTGCTCCGCTGATCAGTTGACACAGCACTCAGCTTCGGAGACTTTTGCCCTCGCCTTCCGCCTGCACGCGCAAGCGATGGGATGTTAGGGGAGCTGAACAGCTGCTCATGCCCCCTACTATCCCATCAAAAAAGGCCTGAAGGTCATTGTCATCAGTATCGGAAACCTTCTTTCAGACTGCTTTCTCCCTTGATTCAGTCAGAGTCATCTGTGAAAATTGTGGCCATCCGGGCAAATCAAATAAATTCCATTAAAAATGGGAAGGACAGAGAGCTGTGTGCTGCTCAGCTTCCATTCCCCAGTCTCATTCTGAAGGGCAGATGATTTTCTACCTTTTTTTTATAGACCTCGACCCTATCATCCTGAGATGCCATTGATCCCATTCCAATTATATTTAAACCACACTTGGACGTTATGCAGATTTATGGCCATTTTTACAATCAGTCATATTCTAATTAGTTTGCAAAGATATAATTTATCATCGACAAAACAGATGCAGCTACAGTGCTATTTTGGGCCCAAATTGTGTGGTGTGTAAGACACTCCAGGACTTTACCTTTTTTATTTATTTGTTTATTCACAGGATATAGAGGTCACTGGCAAGGTCAGCATTTATTATCCACCCCTGATTTGGCATTGAGGACAGTAAGAAGTCTTACAACACCAGGTTAAAGTTCAACAGGTTTGTCTGGAATCACGAGCTTTCGGAGCGCAGCTCCTTCATCAGGTGAGCAGTGCAAAAGCTAGTAATTCCAAACAAACCTGTTGAACTTTAACCTGGTGTTGTAAGACTTCTTACTGTGCCCACCCCAGTCCAATGCCAGCATCTCTACATCATGGCATTGAGAAAGTAGCGGTTAGCCTTCTTCCTAAACTGTAGCGCTGTTGGCGAGGGACTTCTAGGAGTGTGATCCTGGCCGATGAAGGAACAACAATATAGTTACAAGTCAGAACGGTGTGAAATACCGGGATAGTGGTGATCTCTAGGCCGGGATTCTCCGCGAACCGGCGGGGCGGGCCACTCCGGTGCCGAGGAGTGGCATGAACCACTCCGGCGTCGGGCAGCCGTGAAGGTGCGGAATCCTCTGCACCTTCAGGGGCTAGGCCGGCACCGGAGTGTTTGCTGCCACACCGCTGGTGCAAAAGGGTTTGGCACCACGCTAACCGGTGCTGAAGGGCCTCCGCCGCCCGATGTGAGTTGGCAAATGCGCGGGAGCACCAGCGTGTGCTGGCATCATCCCAGCGCATGCGCAGGGGGATTCTTCTCCACACCGGCCATGGAGGAGGTTGACAGCAGCCGGTGCAGAGGGAAAGAGTGCCCCCATGGCACAGGCTCGCCCGCGGATCAGTGGGCCCCGATGGCGGGCCAGGCCACCATGGGGGCGCATCCCGGGGCCAGATCCCCCTGCGCCACCCCCCCCAAGGACTTTGCAGGCCGCCCGTGGAGCCAGGTCCCGCTGGTAAGGACCTGTTGTGATTTACGGCAGCGGGACCCGCCAAAAAACGGGCGGCCACTTGGCCCATCGCGTGCCGGAAAATCGCCGGGGGGAGCGCTGACCGGCACACCGCGATTCCCGCCCGCCAAAACCCCGGCGCTGGAGAATTCGGCAGCCGGCGGGTGAGGAATTCATGCCGCCCCCCCCGGCGATTCTTCGACCCGGCGGGGGGTCGGAGAATCCCGCCCCAGGTGTCTACGGCCCTTGTCTTTCTGGGGACTAATTGGTAGAAGTCGTCGGTTCTGGATTTGCGGTGAAAGAATCAGTGATGAATTGCTGCAGTGCCACAAGTGATACGCACTGCAGCTGAGTTGCATCAGTGGTGGAGGAAGTCAGTGTTTAAGGCTGAATTAGAGAGATTTGTGATTGCCAAGGGAGTCAAGAGTTATGGGGTACAGTCAGGAAAATGCTGTTAAGGCCACAATCAGATCAGCCATGATCTTATTGAATGATGGACCAAGCTCGATGGGCCGAATGCACACTCCTGCTTCTATTTCTGATTATCTAATGATCTTAAGTTTCTCTGAAGGCAACCTGCCTTTTTGCAGCAAAGAATGGAGTGGAGAATTTGATGTCTAAGATGCAGAACGCAGATTTTTATTGATTTTCTCTTTAAGTTGCAACATTGTCAATCATCGCCTGAGTCATAACCCGTTCTAACATTGCTGGTGAAGTGATGGAAAGATTTGCATAAATGCCAGGAGGAGAAAAGGCTTTCTCTTTCTGTGACTTCCCAAATACAGACTGACCAAGACAATTTACACTTTAATCAGTAGCATGCTACTGGAGAACACATCAAAGACCCTACTTGAGGTCAGGGATTTGAAAGATGACTAGCGAGCATTAGGTTTTTATTTCTATTTCTTCTTTGTTCCATTATCAGGGAAATATTTATTGATATGTTCAGTCAGAAACATGATTGGAATCTCCCAAGCAATCGCATCAGTGAACCACTTGCAAATAATTCAGAAAAGCTACTTCACATGTTAGGTCAGGATCTATGACTGCCGTCATCTATTTTCTTGCTGGAAGCGAGATTAGATGACATATAAGATCTAAACTTACCCGAGAAAAACTCTATATCATGGTAAAATGAAAATTTGTTAGAAATAAGAGCATTTGGCTCTCCGTCTGCAGGTCATAGCTGGTGAGTTTGGACAGGTTCAATTCCGGTTCTAATAGATGTGGGCTGACAGAACAGAAAATGGTGCTAATTCAGCACACAGCTCACACGTTAGCAATCTGACAAGGAAGCCAATGTCGAACTTATACAATCGAGGAGGTGTTCTTGAGATGGGGCCGGTGGGGGGGGGGGGGGGGGGGGGGGGGGGGGCGGGGGGGGGGGGGGTGCGGGAGGTTTATTTTTAAGTCAGAACAGAGAAAAGGAGGGTCACGGCAGAGCGGTGATGTTGGTAAATTCATAAGACGGAGAGTTGGAAGAGTAAAAGCTGGGCAGCACGGTAGCACAGCGGTTAGCACTGTTGCTTCACAGCGCCAGGGTCCCAGGCTCGATTCCCAACTTGGGTCAATGTATGTGCGGAATCGGCACATTCTCCCCATGGCTGTGTGGGTTTCCTCCGGGGGCTCCAGTTTCCTCCCACAAGCCCCGAAAGACGTGCTCTTATGTGAATTGAACGTTCTGAATTCTCCCTCTGTGTACCCGAACAGGCGCCAGAGTGTGGCGTCTAGGGGCTTTTCACAGTAACTTCATTGCAATGTTAATGTAAGCTTACTTGTGACAATAACAATTATTATTATTATTATTAATTGGGCCAGAGCCTGAGTTCAAATCCCACCGGTGCAAATGCAATCAATTGAAAAGTCTGGAATAAAACGCTCATCTCGTTAGCGATAACCATGTAACCACTGAAATTTCATAAAATCCTGTCTGGTTCATAAATGTAATTCAGGGGAGGAAATCAGCTATCCTCACCTGGTCTGACCTGCACATGACCCAAGACTCACACCAATGTGGATTTCTCATAACTTAACTTCTGTATGGCTGCGAAAGCCACTCAGATCCAAGTGGTTCATCATCATCTGCTCATGAGCAATAACCGCCGCCCTTGTCATTCATGCCCACATCCCAAAATCAAAAGAAGAAAACAAAAACCGGAATTCTACATCTAACCATTCAACTGCTTGGGCAGCTGAGAAGTTGAATTAAGGGCAGCTATTGAACACTGGACCTGAACAGATTTGGTCGGAATCCTCATGCTCTCAAGGACTAAGGGGGCCTTGCTGCTCATGCCAGCCCCGCAGCCACCAAGCCTGTCCCGAGGTACATAGATACATAGAGGATAGGAGCAGGAGGAGGCCTTTTGGCCCTTTGAGCCTACTCTGCCATTCATCACGATCATGGCTGATCATCCAACTCAATAGCCTAATCCTGCTTTCTCCCCATAGCCTTTTATCCCATTCTCCCCAAGTGCTATATTGAGCCGCCTCTTGAATATATTCAAAGTTTTAGCATCAACTACTTCCTGTGGTAATGAATTCCACAGGCTCACCACTCCGTGTGTGAAGAAATGTCTCCTTATCTCTGTCCGAAATTGCCCACTCTGAATCCTCAGATCGTGATCCCTGGTTCTGGACACGCCCATCATTGGTAACATCTTCCCTGCATCCCTGCATCTACCCTATCTATGATCCTGAACTACTCTATGGGCAGCAGGGTAGCATGGTGGTTAGCATAAATGCTTCACAGCTCCAGGGTCCCAGGTTCGATTCCCGGCTGGGTCACTGTCTGTGTGGAGTCTGCACGTCCTCCCCGTGTGTGCGTGGGTTTCCTCTGGGTGCTCCGGTTTCCTCCCACAGTCCAAAGATGTGCGGGTTAGGTGGATTGGGCATGCTAAATTGCCCGTAGTGTCCTAAAAAGTAAGGTTAAGGGGGGGGGTCGTTGGGTTACGGGTATAGGGTAGATACGTGGGTTTGAGTAGGGTGATCATTGCTCGGCACAACATCAAGGGCCGAAGGGCCTGTTCTGTGCTGTACTGTTCTATGTTCTATGTTCTATCTAGTCCTGTTAAAATTTTATAAGTCTCTGTGAGATTCCTCTCATTCTTCTGAACTCCAACGAGAACAATCCTGACCTAGTTAATCTCTCCTCACATGACAGTCCCGCCGTCCCTGGAATCAGTCTGGTAAACCTTCACTGCACTGCCTCGAGAGCAAGAACATCCTTCCTTAGAGAAGGAGACCAAAACTGCGCACAATACTCCAAGTGTGGCCTCACCAAGGCCCTGTATAAACAACACCTGGGATAAACTGAAATAGGAAGAATTCTGTTCCGCAGCTCCAACATCCCTCACCTTACTGAGGATAAAATTCACCAAAAATGCTGTGTTTACCAGTATAAGTATCATTGCATTATGTACTGCGTACAGCAGCAACCTAGATTTACATAGTGCCTCTAAAGCAACAGAACTTCCCTAGGCGCGTCACATGAGCATTATTTTAAAAAAAGATACTGAGTCACATGGGGCAACAAGGTCAGATGATCAAAAGCTTACCCAAAGTTTTATAGGGTGTCTCAAAGGAAGGAAGTAAAGTGGAAATAAAGACGGAGAGGTGCTTGTTTTATTCATTTAAGGGATGTGGGTGTCACTAGCCTTGGCCAGCAATTAAAGCCCATCCCTATTTGCCATTGAGAGGGCACTTAAGGGTCAACCATATTGCTCTGATTCTCATGTCACATGTAGGCCAGGCCAGGTGAGGATGCAGATTTCCTTCCCTAAAGGACATTAGTGAACCAGATGGGTGTAAACGGCAATCAACAATGGTTTCATGGTCATCCTTTGACGTTTTAGTTTTTTTATTGAATCCATCTGCCGTGGTGAAATTGGAACCCAGGTCGCCAAAGCTTTACCCTGGGACTCTGGATTAAAAGTTCATGTAGTATAGGGTGAGCTTAAAGCCCTGACAACTGAAGGCATCAATGGTGGAGCTCCTAACTTTGGGGGCACACAAGAGGCCAGGGTTAGATGTGCACGGTTAGCTCAGAGTGTTGTGGGGTCGGAGGAGATTACAGAAATAGGGAGTGACTAAGCCATGGATGGAATTGTAAATATGTTTGAGAACTTTAACGTCAAGATGTTGCGTGACCAGGAGCTAATGTATGTCAGCAAGGACAGGGGTGATAAGGAAATGGGACTTGGTGCGAGTTAAGACATGGGCATCAGAGTTTTGGATGATCTCGAGTTTACAAAGATTTTTTTTTTATAAATTTAGATTACCCAATTATTTTTTCCAATTAAGGGGCAATTTAGCGTGGCCAATCCACCTACTCTGCACATTTTTGGGTTGTGGGGGCGAAACCCACGCAGACACGGGGAGAATGTGCAAACTCCACACGGAGAGTGACCCAGAGCCGGGATCGAACCTGGGACCTCAGCGCCGTGAGGTGGTTGTGCTAACCACTAGGCCACCGTGCTGCCCGAGTTTACAAAGATTAAGTCCAGCCAGGAGTGCATTGGAGTAATCTAGAGGTCTCAAGGTAATGAATGAATGAATGAGGCTTTCACCAGCAGATATGCTGCAACGGGGAAAAGTTGGGAGATTTGACAGAGGCGGAAAAAGCAGCCTTAAAGATACCACAAATGTGAAGTTAGGAGCTCAACTCAGTGTTAAATGCGACATCAAGGATTAGTTTAATTTCTACTATCATCTATGTGTTCTGCATCCCGCAGATTCAACAGTTTTTTTATTGGATTTTTAGAATATGTTCGGCAACCCACCTAAATCTTTTGAAGGTACTTTATGTTTTATTTCGGAAAAGAGTCTTAACAGTAAGGGATGCAAATTCAATTGGGCTTTCAAAGTGACTTAATTTAACAATTAGCCAGATGGTGTCAAACCTGACAAGCAGCTTGTGTGGAAACTCCAAGCAAAAGGCAGCAGAAAAAAATAAAACCTATTTATCAACTGACTCCCCTCCTGAAAGCGATACAGTTTGCTGATGCCACGTTACCAAATACTCGCATAGTGTATTCCAAAATATTACTTACTGAAGTAAAGCTATCTGTTACATATTTATTGTAGCCACAAAAAGAAAAAGAAGTAAAGGGTCACACTTTAAGTTCGTAAAAACATGGTGCAGGGTTTATTAAGAGATGTTTCTTCTCCAGGGTAAGATGGTAAATGACCTCAAAAGCCTGCACAGCACTCCGCCGACGTCACGTGACATTTCACCAGCTGATAGGTCTGCTTGAATACATCGAACACCTTCCCCTTTACTCTTTTAAACACTTTAACAACAGATCAAACATTCATTAGATTACATCACGTTGTTTATACATATATAAATCAGTAAGACAATCTCTTTGGAGGACATCTGTCTCTTTTAGGTAATATCCGACGTTCAGAAATTTGGCTCTTTGAGATCACCGAAGTATCTTTCTGTTCACTTGTTGATGGTACTTCTTGAAAAACTAACTCAGTATCTGTCTCTGTTGGTACTGATGATTCCACAGTGCAATTTCAGTCATTTCAGTCATTTCTGCAGTAGTAGATCTGTTTTGTTGTATCACTGTTCATACACTCCAATGTGAACATCGGTGGTGAAGACACTGTACATTCACTCCGTGAAGCTAAGAACTGTGCCAAAGCCAAACTCGTTCATCGTCTGATCCGTTTAAACTTGCCCTTTGTCAACTGCAAGATTATTACTCCCCGTCTATTCTTCCTGACAAATAGTGCAGCATTGTCAACAGTTATCTGGCCCCTTTAGAAATGAAACCCATCTCTCAACCTTCTCTTTCCGGGGAGGACAAGTCCAATTTATGTGATCACTCCTCACACTCCAATCCCTCCATGCCACCTGCCACTCCAGATGTCCTCTTCTCTATCCTTTCAATAGCTGCATAATCTTCCTATACTGAAGCAATCAGAGGTGGAGTAAAAGTGTGACTCCACCAATGATTTATTGGCTCAATATTTATCTTTTAATACGTGCTAACAGGCATGCAGAGGTGGACCGGCACGAGGGCTAGGATTTTTCCCAACATGCTCAACAAGCCTGTGTCCCAGTGGCAGCTGAGTTAGACAAGGAGTCAAAGTTGACCAGTACGCTAAGATGGGATTCACTGCATGATTTTAACCAGTTGAATAATCACCAGTATCACCAAGGACACCAACAGTCTATAAGCTCGTGCCAAACATTTTTGGGACTTGGGTACATGGGCGTGCATTCCATCTCGGACAGAAGGAACCTCTTCTTCTGGGAATTTCACAATAGGAGACCAGACACCCATCTGACCCCACTAAAACTGAAACAATGCCAAGCTTCTGTAGAGAGAGCAGAGAGAATTCGCGAGATTTTTAATTGACTAGAAATTAAGCCGAATGCAAAACAATTAACCTAGATCATCAGCAAGGAAAATATAATTATAAATCAGCTGTTCAAAGCCCTCCATAAAGATCCTGGTGCTATACTGATTTACCACAATGGATAAGGATCCTGGTGCAGCTAATAAACAGAGCATGATGCTCTGGGGATTGTAGGGAACTGCCTGGTACTAAACAAGTATTGATTTAAAGTAATTGAGTATTTTTGGACACCAAGAAAGATGCCCCAGTTCCATTGACTCACTTGTCCACTGAGTAAGTGAACAACTTTAGATATTGTAGTGTTTCCTAGATATAGTGAGATGGACTCTTTAGTTGTATGGTGGCGAACCCCATTACCTGCCTTGGGTTCAGCCTGGGGGTTTGGTGTTCACGAATTACAGTGTGCAGCAGGCCTCAGGACCTCTGGCAATTCACCTGCTCGGAAACGGCCAGACATGTGCAGCTTGACTATTTTCACATCTTTGGGCTAGGAGTGGGCCCGCCACACATGTGCTGAGGAAAAAGATGAAGAAACGTGAATCAGCGTGAAACTGCAGGTCAGCCGAATGAAGAGGAGTGCCATTAGAAGGAAGGTGTCCCAAGGAACAGGACGTGGGAGGGGGACAGGGAGAAGAATGTCCCAGACAAGGGAGTGGACAGAAAGTGGTCACAGAGGAAGGTCCCAGTGAAGGGACAAGGAAAGAAATCAGAAATAGATCCTGTTAATTAATGCTGAGAAAAAGGAGCAGAGGAATATGATCCAAATTAAATCAAGAGAGCTGCGGGGAGCAGACTTGAAGCAAAGTGGGCTTGCAAAAAAACCCTGAAGATCTGAGGTGACTCCTTAGTGCAAGCCTTTTGGAACCGTGGAACATAGGAATTAGGAGCAGATGCAGGCCATTCAGCCCTTCGAGCCTGCTCCGCCATTCAATCTGATCATGGCTGATCTCTTCCTGGTTTCAAATCCACTTCCCTGCCTGTCCCCATATTCCTTGAACCCATTTTAAAAATCAGAAATATACATATCTCTTTCTTGAAACCATTTAATGATTCAGACTCCACCACACTATGGGGCAGCAAAGTCCTCAAATTCACTACCCCCTGTGAGCAGTAGTTCCTTCTCATCTCAGTTTTAAATCTACCACCTCTCAACCTGTGACCAGTTGTTCTTGATTGCCCCACAAGGGAATCATTTGGTCTACGTTTACTTTATCAATCCTTCTTAGTATTTTATGTACCTCGATCAGATCCCCTCTCATTCAAGGGGTTGGTTTAGCACAGTGGGCTAAACAGCTGGCTTGTAATGCAAAACAATGCCAGCAGCGCGGGTTCAATCCCCGTAACGGCCTCCCCGAACAGGCGCCGGAATGTGGCGACTCGGGGCTTTTCAAATTAACTTCATTGAAGCCTACTTGTGACAATAAGCGATTATTATTATAAACTCCAGTGATTATAAACCCAAGCTGGTCAATCTCTCCTCATACGTCAACCCTTTCATCCCCGGAATCAATCTGGTGAACCTCCCCTGACATGCCTCCAATGTCACCACACCCTTCCTCAAATAAGGAGACCAAAACTGGGCACAATACTCCAGATGTGGTCTCGCCAACACCCTTTGCAATTGCAATATCTCTTCTCTACTTTTATACCAGTCCTGTTGCAATAAACGCTAAAATTCCATCTGCCTTTTTATTACATGCTGTACCTGCATACCGACTGTCTGTGATTCATGAACAAAGACACCCAGATGTATTGTTTTACTTAGCACGCCCGATGGTCTGAAATAATGCTTGGAAGGTGTCACTTGAAAGCGCTTGGAGATCTAGTGGAAAAGAATCTTGGAAGATGAAATTGAAACCATGGAGGTGGATCCTTGTCTAAGACATCCGAGTGGGAGCAACATTTGGTGAGAATTCCAAGATGAGTTCTTTGCACTTGGAGATTGGAAACTCTCTGGAGAAAGATGGGGCCCAAATGAGGCTGGTTGGCTCAGTGTAGCAAGCGGCTTGGGTGGGTTGTTGAGAAATCCATGCTTTGGTTGCATTGAAGTGTGGCGTGTCTGTCCACAGTTCACTAGCTGGTTTACATGTACTGCATACACATCCAAAATATTAGAGCATAAAATAGATAGATAACCTCTCCGTTTGAAATGTTTTCACTCATCCAAATGCTCCCCCCCCCCGCCTTATCACATTCAGCTTCAACAATAGCATCTCAGTTAAATAATATGGATGCCTCACGACCATGGACCTCAATTTGAAAGCCTATCGGCTGGATTCTCCATCGGCGGGATCCTCCACCCCACCGGCAGTGCACCCATGCCCACGTGTTTCCCGACGGCGTGGGGTGGCCCAAAATGGGAAACCCCATTGGCCGGCTGTGGGAACGGAGAATCCGGCTGCCATCAGGGGAGCACCACACCGGAAAACGGGGCCGGAGGGACGGAGAATCCTGCTTTATGTTTTCGGTGAACCTTAAGCATTGTCAAGCTGATCGTGACTATCCAGCAAACAATCAGCACGAGTACGTATCGGGGAAAAAAAAAACCTTGAACTCATCCCCTTTTGCTGCTTTCCTATGCTGTTACAAACCCGTAGATGAAGAATCACTTCCTACACATCCAACACAGTAAATTATTCTGAAGTAAATGGCCTTGGACTAAATATCACCATCATTATTAGTGTTTGCAGAAGAGTTGTCACGTCCCGACTGAATTTCATTAAGCTAAAATACAGTGTGACTGCGGGTCTTTGCACTGAACTCTCCAAATGACATTTCTTAACTCAAAGTCACACAAAACTCCAATTTAATGCAGTTATTCAGACAGTTAGAGCACGTATTCTAAGTGGAATGGCACAGCAGTAGCCCTTTACAAATAATCCACTATAATCTAAAATGTCTCTGGAGTTTTACTGAAGTCACAACTCTTTTCAAGAGTGCAACATTTCATGCATTGAAATGAGGAGAATCCGTGCGTGATGCTGCATGCGATGGTGGTGCAAGGCAAAAAGGGTGATAACGGAACAATAAAGCAGTAAGAAATAGGTCTGGAGGAACTGAAACTGGCAAAAGCAGAATCCTTTCTGCCAAAAGGTCATTGGCCTGAAACGTTAACTCGATCTCTCTTTCCGTGAAGCCAGAACTGCTGAGTATTTCCATCGTTTACAGACAATGAGTGTTCTTGAGAACAGAAAATGTTTTTTTTTCAGTTCCTCATTACGGAAGAGAACTTATCTGTGATGTTGCTTCAACGAGCCCCGTTTGTGCTCATGAAGTTTGGGATTTCACTGCCAGAGGATATTTATTATCCTCTCTGGAACTGTGACATGCGACAGAGCTTGAAACTTTGGTTGAGTCAGGTCAGGGAGGGAAATGAGCTGAGTTGGGCTTCAATAATCATATTCTATTGCATGGGGACCATTTGGAGCATCGGTGCCACTATTCACTCTTCTGCAAAAGACTTATTTTCAAAGACATCGGCTTTCAGCACAACAGATTTACTGCGACATTTGCAAGATTGACGCAGGAATGCCGAAAAATAGCTGAAAGTGGCACGAACAGGGCTGGAATACATCATTTTTTTTTGATCCAGTTGCCAAACCCTAAATTTGCCCAATAACGTAACTCCATCCCAAATTCAAAACCAGTTCAGCCGCTCCATGACATTTATATCTTTATTGCCCCCTGGTTTCAGTGTCAAAGCTGACAGTTCAGGGTAACTGAGCGTTCACTTTACTGTTTTACACATAATGCTCTCTCTCCATCGGGCACCGGTTGAACATTTACCTTCTTTGTGACTTTACAATTAGCATTCTGATATCACAAATTCCAAATTACATCAAAAGCAGCTTGTTGTGTTTCGTCCCTTGCACTTTTTGAAATAACTCACCAAACACTTAGATATATCCAAACCAGGAACCTTTCATTGTGTCTTGTGGTAGGATGGCAATCTGATATAGAGCACGCTATCATGGAGTCTTGCTACTCCTCTGGAACTTACACCTAGTATTGACGAATTACATGTACATCTTATTACCCTCTCCTTCTTCTAAAGATGGCCGGATGTGCCTCTCTTTATATCCGGGTTCCAGGTCTGGAGACCGCATAGTGTGTCTGTACTGCCACCTGCTGGTTGGAGGTCTTACACCATCCAACTATTAAATAGCCCATAGGTATATCACCACACAGCTTATCTGTGTTCAATGTAAAGTTTCATTGTTTTCAGATTCTATACAGCAATTATTTAAATATATTGCACAATTTCTGATTTCAGGTAAACCCTGGGTCGGGGAGGCTCAGCAATTAAAATTGTGTGTAATGCCATCAGACTTTGCATCTGTAATTAGGCCCCATGATTTGTCCTAGTGTCAAGAAATTACTGGTCAAAATAGAACATGCTGTGGTCCTCCAGGCTGTAGTTTACCTGAAGGTGGAGGGGCGGGGAGGTCAGGACAAGTGCTTAGCTCTAGCCTGCTGGCTTTGAGATGGAGGGAAGCCTGTAAAGGATATGCTTGCTTAATGTATCACTTCAATTTGTTCACATATCCACTGAGGTGTCGATGAAGCAGGCTCCAGGCAACTCTGCCTTTGACACTGGCTCTCTTCCAGATGAGGAGGAGCATGGTCCATCGCAGGTTGCCACAGGGCCATAAGGAGCGAGGGCCTAAGCAGCAAGAGGCAATGGGATCTCAAGAAGATCAAGATGCTGGCGAACAGGGTACGCTGCAAGGTGAGGATTGGGCCTACCATGGGTGTAATCACAGGTGGTGTTCTCATCTACAGATGATCCAAAAGCCAGTGCCAGAGATACCTCCCTATGTCTCGGGATATTGTTGCTCCCATTTGCCAGCTTCTCCAGTTTGAACAGAGTCGCAAGGACTCTGCAGGAGTCAGGCAGGTAGCTTCCTGCCCAACCAGGATTCACAGAGCTCCTCGGAAGATGCAGAATGAATAAACCATATAGCAGAAGATCGCAAATGTTCAGCTGTCCAGCTGCCCAGTGGGAATCAGGCCAACTTTCCCACCCGCAACTGGATCAAGACTCCAGAATGGAAGATTTCATCCTTCGAGTTGGCAATGATTATAGAGGTAGTGAGAGAAAGAGCTACAATTTTTTCATTTTTTAATTGAAAATAGTATCAAGGGAGAACAACTTGCAAATGAATAAATTCAATTGAATGATTAACCAGATGCCAATATAAACATGTATAGCCAACAACGTACCAGTCCACTGAATGCCAGAAATGGACTATTCTAACAACAAGATATTAATTCCAATATCTATCCCATTTCTTCCAGAACAGTACCATACATGAGAAAACAATATAAAAGCAAGTTGTCCATTATTCCACTCCGATTGAAGTGTGATTCAAGTATTGAATTGAATAATAAAGCTCAAAGCAAGTAATGGAAAATTTCTTAATAGGATCATTTGTTTAGTAGGAACATTTGCTCAGCTGCTGATTCAACTGTGTACGGCATTGGTTAAATCGGAAATGGAGAAAGAAAATGTTCACTGCTCGCTGCAGGAATTCCTAATTAACGAGACTTCAAAAGCTGCAAACGGTACTACAAAGAAAGGTTATAAACAGACTGCAAATAATCTGTAACTCAGAGAGGCAAGATGTGGGTTCACACTTGAAATTCAACAGGGGAAGGCAGCAAATGGGGTCCATTTGGATGGAAGGAAAAATCTCTGGGCCGGGATTCTCCAAAAATGGGGCTATGTCCCCACTCTCGCCAGAAAATGGGCGCGAATCACTCCAGACTTTTTTAAAGAAGTCCGGAGTGATTCTCCAACTTCAAGAGGGATTAGCAGGGCCCCGGCGTGCGCCGTGCAGCTCCTGCTGCCGATACGGGGCCCTGCACGTCCGGCCGCGGGTTCGCGCATGAGCGCGGCGGCTGCTTTTGTGCCAGCCGCACGCCTGCCGATCAGTAGCCCCCAATCGGAGGCCTGGCCATCGTGGAGGCACCCCCGGAGTCTGATCCCCGCCTGCCCCCCCCCCCCCCCCCCACCACCCCCACCAGGGCGGCCACCACGGCCACAGGTCCGAGCTCCCACTGGTGAAACCATATTGGAACCGATAGGAATCACGCCGGCGAAACTCAGTGGGAACTCGGCCAGTCAACCACAGAGAATCGCCGCGGGGGCCTCTTTCAATGTCCCCCCACTGGCGCCGCCTCAACCGCACATGCGCACGACTACCACCGATTCTCCGATCACGGGTCTGAAAACCCATTCTCCACCGCTCAGCGTGGAGGCTCAGGGAATCCTGGCCCTGGAGTTTGGGTCATTCTTTGTGATGAACCCCAAAATGCATCACATCATTGTCCAGGTTATAATATCCTCTTGATACGCCAACAATGGATCATGATTCGGTCATCTTAACAAAGAACATCAGACTTGGATTTTAAAACTATTTATTGCTAACTACTACTACTAAAGGGTCATTACAATGTCTGAGATAGAAACAGTGGGAACTAATGGTCTAACATTAACTCACACTAACACTAAGAAACTACAGCGCTACTCAAATATGCAGTTGCTACACACTCCACGCCAATGCCTTCTGCTGACCACAGGGTGCGTCTGGGTCACGTGCCTGCATACTCGCACCACCTGCTGGTTGGATGCTAAAACTACAACAGTAAAACATATAACCTATAATACACATACAGATGACGAAGATCTATTCATATTATATTATATATATTAATCATATTATATATAAGTGAGAGTCTATCTATCAGCACACATGTGTACTTTGTTTTGACATTCATTCATAGGATATCGGTGTTACTGGCAAAGACAGCATTTGTTGCCCATCCCTTGGGAGATGGGTTTTTAACCACAATCGGGCAGGGCCATGAATTCCTGGCAGAGGAGAGGCTGGCCGCCTCTCCAATTCTTGCATCCCGCCAGGGAAGCGCCCCACCACAGGTGGGACCAGGAATTTCCAGCCATGGTCAGCGTTAGAATTGTTGATTGAATTTAAATTCCACCAGCTGCCAAGGTGGAATTTCAGCCCATGTCCCAAAATGAACTAGACTGGGCCACTGGATTATTAGGCCGGCGGTACCATCATCATTGCCATCGGTGGGACCATCGCCGCCCCCATGTGTGTATATTTCTAAATGCTGGAAAGGATGAGTGTAGTCAGGAATTTAAAAATGACCTTAATAATTGACTCAATTGATTAATTCTATCAAACTGAAAGCATGATTTTAAAAAGGCCTCAGGTCATTTTAATTGCGAAAAGGCCTTGAAATTACTATCACAGCATAAACATGCAACCTGAATGTCAGAAATTCTGTTCACCTTCTTTAATGTCGGCATCAACTCATTTAAAATTAAAAGGAAATTAAAATCAACTCATTTAAGAAAGGGAGAAATTTCAGATGAAAATGATAAACATCCTGTGGTCTTATCCTGCAGTACCATTTCCAGGCCTACGATAACCTTTTTCCACCTGAGAGTGTTGGCATTAGATGAACAAACAAATGGTTCATGATCTTCATGCGGTTATGACAGAGAATGTTAGTTAGAAGGTGATAACACTCATTTCAGTATTTAAATATATTGAGCATTATTACATATTTCAAATAACAAACCCCCTCTCTCATATCAGGGCACCACAGTAGCACACATGGCTAGCACTGTGGTTTCACAGCGCCGGGTCCCCGGGGCGGAATTCTCCGACCCCCCGCAGGGTCGGGGAATCTCCCGGAACTGCGTAAAATCCGCCCCCACCGTGGCTGGAAGTCTCCGCCACCCGGGAATCAGCGGGAGCGGGAATCACGCCCCGTCAATCGGCGTGCCCCCCCGCCCCGATCAGCGGGCTGCCCGTGGCGATTCTCCGGCCTGCGATGGGCCGAAGTCCCGCCACTGTCAAGCCTCTCTCTCCGATGTGGTTTAAACCACCTCTGGTGGCGGCGGCGCGAGCGAGCCCCCGGGGTCCTGGGGGGGGGGGGGGGGAGGCGATCAGACACCGGGGGTGCCCCCGCGGTGGCCTGGCCCGCGATCGGGGCCCACCGATCGGCAGGCGGGCCAGTGCCATGGGGGCACTCTTTTTCTTCCGCCGCCGCCACGGCCTCCACCATGGCGGAGGTGGAAGAGACCCCCCTACCGCGCATGTGCCGGTGGTGATGTCAGCGGCTTCTGATGCTCCGGCGCATGCGTGGACTCATGCCGACCGGCGAAGGCCTTTCGGCCAGCCCCGACGCCAAATGCCGTTGGCGCCAGTCGGCGGAGCGGGAGCCACTCCGGCGCGGGCCTAGCCCCTAAACATGCGGAGAATTTCGCACCTTTGGGGAGGCCCGACGCCGGAGTGGTTGGCGCCACTCTGCTACGCTGGGACCCCCCACCCCGCCAGGTAGGGGAGAATTTCGCCCCAGGTTCCATTCCCTGCTGGGTCACTTGTCTGTGCGGAGTCTGCACGTTCTCCCCGTGTCTGCGTGATTTTCTTCCCACAGTCCAAAGATGTGCAAGTTAGGTGGATTGGTCATGCTAAATTTCCCTGAATGGGTTATGGGGATAGGGTGGAAGTGAGATCGTAAGTGTGTCAGTGCAGACTCGATGGGCTGAATGGCCACCTTCTGCGCTGTATGTTCTATATCAAACAAGTAAATTTGAGTGTTGTTCTGGTTTTTGAAAACTCATCTAAAGCCTGAGGAAAATAACAAACTCCTACAGAGTGAAAAGGTCGAACAATCTTTTATATAAATAAGGTCAACAGTACAAGATGTCAGGTAATTATTTAAGGCCATTATTTGCAAGCTCCTAATCCTTTCCCATCCCAGATAAAATGAAGGATGGCATTAAGTTGACAACAGGACCTTTTGAAGAAACGGCCAGAACGAGGTAGGGACAGAAGGAAACAATACGTTTCATCAGAGAGTTGGGATAAAGAGACTATCTGGTTCATGTAATAGCTCATTTAGTCCCAGGGCATTGCAATTATGCTGAGGAAAAGGTCACAGATTTCAGCTGATGCACAATGAGGTGTGACAGGAGCCTACAGAGAATGTTGTAAAGTTCGTCATTCTACCAATCTTGCAGTATAGCCTCCAAAGCATTCTTGGATGCAAACATAGTGGGCCTTTTTGGATGCTACATATTGGCATTTGCTGTGCGGCCCTTGTGCCTGGGAGCCAGGGTTGCCTCGCAAGGATACTTCACAAGTGCAGCACACAAGTAACTGAACATATCCTCGTGAGAACAGGTTCTATTCCAGTCGTGCCAACTCTGCAAACCTGTATTGCAAACTGAAGCAATCCTTACTCAGAACAAGCCGTATTGTAGAAAGCAGTGCAGCCCTGGAGGAGCCGATTCTCATGAATTCCCATGAGCATGCTGGTGCATGCCCACCATCATCTCACCATTGGCACCAATTCTTTTTGCTACTGTCTCTCAACAGTGTGAATAGCAGCGAGCTGAAATCTTTTCTTAATGGTGCGAGACATGGAGCTGTGGAGGAGCACAGGGATTTGAGCTTCAATGTGTACAGATCACTAAAGCCGGTGTTCAAAAGGTAACTTTGTTGGTCTTTTCTCAAGAAGACTGGAATACAAAAGTGAGGAACAGATACCTCAATTGTTTGGAACCTTGGTCAGACTCCATCTGCTGAACGCCATTCGGTCCTGGGTCGTGAACTTCAGGAAAGATTTAAAATAAGGACAGAAAATTTTGGAAAAACTCAACAGGTTGGACAGCATCTGTGGAGCGAGGAGCAGAGTTAATGGGGCTGATACCACCCCGCACTAGCCGTGCACGGGATCGGCGATGTGGTCAGAAAATCCCATGAGAATCGGGACATGCAATCCTCTACAGAGAGATCGCACTTTCCAATTTTCACTGCTCCTCACCGAGGACACCACGAGATTTACACCCACATGCCATGGTAGTGGCTTTACTTTTAAGTTATAAATAAACAAAGATAACCTTCAAGGCTGTGTCCCCTGGGTTACCACAGGAACCTTTGCTGATTATTTTGACTGCCCCAGCCCAAGGGTGTTGCTATCAACTGCAGTTGCCATGGTGTTGACCGGGCTATTGGAGCTGTGCAGAATAGGTAGAAGACCAGTAGCTTCAGATCTGATCTTGCTTTTCACAGAACTCGCTGGCATGGACTCAATAGGCTAAATGGCACCCTTCTGTGTCATAATGACTCTACTCTGTGATTCTATCTATCAACCATTCATGTCACTCTCACTAATTTAAAACATGATCTGAATCCTTCATTTAAATCCCTCTGTTCAGATCGTGTAAAATCTTGGGTCCTATTTAAACACCACATCCTACCCATCACCATGGCTACTTAGTTTCCTCCCTGTCATACCTCAGCTCCCTCACAGCTGAAATCCTTACCCTTGCCTCGGTCACCACAAGGCTCCATTCCTTGAATGCCCTTCATGCTTTCCATTTCTTCCTCACCTTCCAAGACCTCCACCATGTTCACAATGCATATCCTGTCCCACACAAAATCCTACTCACTCATCAATCCTGTTTTCACTGACACCCTATGCCCCAATACACTCATTCAAAAAGCCGAGTACATTTATCCAAACCGCTCCATGACTCACACACCTCAGTCTTCAACATTTTCAAACCTTGCTTCTAACTTTTTGTTCATTCCCCCTTTATAGAACAATAGAAGCATACTGTGCAGAAGGAGGCCATTCGGTCCATCAAGTCTGCACTGGCCTTCTAAAAGAGCACCGTACCTAGGCACACTCCTCTGCTCTATCCCCGTAACCCCACCTAATCATTGGACACTAAAGCGCAATTTAACATGGCCAATCCACCTAACCTGGACTGTGGGAGAAAACTGGAGAACCTGGAGGAAACCCACGTAGACACGGGGAGAAAGTGCAAACGCCACACAGACAGTCAGACAAGGCCGGAATGGAACCTCGGTCCATGGCGCTTTGAGGCAGCACTGTTAATCACTCTGTCACTGTGCCGCCCAATGTAATCTCAATAGTGACAAAGATTTCAACTTCCTCAACCCAGCTCCCGAAATCTCTCCAACCTCTTCACCTTTAAACTCTCCTCAAAATCTACCCATTAAACTCTCAGGTCATGGCTTGTCCATTCTTTCATTCCTTTTATATTTATTTTCCTCCCTGCCTGTATACAACCCCTTGGAATGATTTCAATGTCAAATGTTCTATATAAATGCAAGTTGTTAAATTGGTGCGTGTTAATCATTCCACACGGACCCATTTTCTAACGTAGCTTTTCTCCCCTTTAGTGAAGATGATCTCCTCCTCCACATTCTCAGAATGGACACAGCAGGGAGATATTTTCTATATCTTTTCGCATCAAACAACAAATTGTCCAAGATTCAATTACAAATGTGCAGAAGGTCCTCCCTTGATTCTGCGCTTCAGCATTCATCAACACAGCTGGTCAGAAACAGCTCGGAACATTCCTAATTCATGACAACACTCCAATGCTCTGCCAATCATGGGGGGAGGGGAGGGGAGGGGCGGATGCCGAATTATTTATAATGTGTTGACCTTAAATGGATTTTACCCACCTTAAGCTCGCTAGGCCTTCATCCCAAATGCTAAACATTTCCTTTGAGGTAATAAAAATTAAGCTGGTACCTGAATTAACAGACTGATTTCAGCTAAAGAGAAGATTGTTTGTTAAGACTGTTTACAGAATTGATTGAAAATCTCTGAAGGCATTCCCTGACACGCTGCATTATTCAGCAGCACTTAGAACAGCAGCAGCAAACTAATAAAACAAAGCTACTGGGCAGGAGGTGAGTATTGGCTCTGTCGGTAGCTGAAACCAATGAAGACTGTATCCAGCCTCTGGTGATAGTTTACATCACTTCAAGTATTAAACCACGTTACGTTGCAAATTGAAAAATGGTGCAATATCTCCCTCCAGATAAAGGAATGGTACTACAAGCTGGGGACTCCATTGCAAACTGAAGGCCAAACAGTTCAATGTTTACACCTCATCTATTCATTGGAATGCTCAAACTTTTCTTATGTATTTTTCTTCACAACAGGAGCAGTGAATTGATGGAGATTGGAAGTAGGCCAGGCTGTATATCTTCACAATTTACTTATTTGAGCTGTGAGGCAGATTTAAAATGATGCTGTCTCTTTCTGAAGTGAAATTCAGCACTCCTGGCAATAGATCTGTGGTAAATGTAACATGGCAATTCACACTATATCTTTGTAAGCGCAGTAGCGTTATCCGGCCACTAGGGGAGTAGCTCTGGGAATGCTCAGGAGCTTGTACAGGGCTCCACCCTTGGTGCCGCCCACGACTCCTCCCCCTAGTGCTGCTGTATAAATACCCTTGTCCAGAGTCAGCCTGCAGTTCGCTGAGAGTTCATCAACGGGTAACAGGCTGGCTCTGTAGTAAGTAGATTAAAGCTGATATTCATATCGGAAACACGTGTCTGGTGAATTGATGGTTCCATCAATTTAATCTACTTAAGAACAGTCAAGATCGATCATGGAATCAGCCCTCAAGCCTGGACGCCTGGAACTCGACCCGCAGGATGCAGAGGCTAAAGAAATCTTATCCCACTGGCTGCGGTGCTTCAAGGCCTACCTGGCAGAAGTGAGCACAGCCGAAACGACAGAGGAACAGAAGTTAAGTCTACTGCACGTGAGGGTGAGCCACATTTTCTCTACGCAACTAAACTCGGCCGGTTCATATACTGCAGCGCTAGCAGTGCTTGATAAGATATATGTAAGGCCCATTAACGAAGTTTACGCACGCCATGTGTTCACGACTCGCCGCCAGCGGCCTACAGAATCACTCGCCGAATTTCTAAGGGAACTCAATAATTTGTCAAATGACTGTAATTATCAAGCGGTTACCACGGCTGAATACAGAGAACTTGCTGTACGCGATGTTTTTGTAGCGGGCCTCAGGTCTAATTATGTGCGCCAACGATTGCTGGAAAAGGGGGCCCAAGACTTAGAAACGACTGTGGAAGCTGCTACCACGATGGAGGTCTCCTTCCGCAACCTTAACTCGTTCCTCGCGGACCCCGTGACCCAATCATGGGCCCCCGACCAGCGACTCCCCCAGGCCTGTGCTACGCGGCCGCCCAGCCACCATGCTGCCCCAGCCAGCCACTATACTGCTCCAGCCTGCCATTTCTGCCGCCAGAATCAGCACCCGCGGCAGCACTGCCCGGCCCGCAACGCGACCTGCAGCAGCTGCGGGCGGAAAGGCCATTACGCAAGAGTGTGCCTCGCTAAAAGGGCCCCAGCTTCCAACTCCCCAGCGGCACGTAGTAATCGCTCCCCACACCCACAGGCCCGCGGGGCCCGAAACGCTGCGGCCAATGCCCCGACTCCGGCCCCTCCCGCCACGTGCGATCCATGGGGGCCGCCATCTTGGCAAGCCTCCACCACGCGGCCGGCCACATGCGACTCATGGGGGCCGCCATCTTGGACACCATCTTCCTCGCCGCCCGCCACGTGCGATCCACGGGCCCGACCTGCATCTACACGCTCGGACAACTCATCAGAAGAATACGACTATGAACTCAGAGGGCAGTCATCACGGGGCCACTCCAGCACAGCTGATTGAGCTGCTGACTACCCGCAACTCAGCGCAGTCACTGTGGACCAATCACGCCCAAAGCATCTGCGAAATTCGATGGCAGAGGTCCAAATCAACGGGTACAAAACGCCATGCCTCTTCGACTCCGGGAGCACTAAGAGCTTCATACATCCAGACCTGGTAAGATGCTGTTCGCTCCCCATTTTCCCCGTGCAGCAAACTATCTCGCTCGCTTCAGGCTCCCATTCGGTCCAGATCCAGGGGCGCACCGCCGCGACACTCACAATCCGAGGCGCTAGCTACTCAAAGTTAAAACTCTACGTTTTGCCTGACCTCTGCGCGCCACTCTTATTAGGCCTAGACTTTCAATGTAACCTCAAGAGCCTCACCCTCAGCTTCGTCGGGCCCCTGCCCCCACTCACTATCTGCAGCCTCGCTATGCTGCGAATCCCCCTCCCTCCTCTCTTCACCAATCTCACAAAGGACTGTAAACCCGTAGCCACTCGTAGCAGGCGATGCAGCCTGCAGGATAGGGTATTTATCAGAGCAGAGGTCCGAAGGCTTCTCAGTGAGGGGATTATAGAGGCCAGCAATAGTCCCTGGAGAGCTCAGGTGGTGGTCGTTAAGACCGGGGAAAAATTCCGCATGGTTGTCGACTATAGTCAGACCATAAATAGATTTACGCTCCTCGACGCGTATCCCCTCCCCAGGATTGCAGACATGGTAAACCAGATCGGCCAGTATCGGCTCTTTTCCACGGTGGATCTGATGTCTTCATACCACCAGCTCCCAGTCCGCCCGGAGGACCGCCACTACATGGCATTTGAGGCTGATGACCGCCTCTTCCATTTCCTCCGGGTCCCTTTCGGCGTCACTAATGGGGTCTCGGTGTTCCAACGAGCAATGGACTGAATGGTGGACCAGTACGGGCTGCGGGCCACGTTTCCGTACTTGAACAATGTCACCATCTGCGGCTATGACCAGCAGGACCACGACGCCAACCTCCACCGTTTTCTCCAGACAGCACAGAACCTGAATCTCACGTATAACAAGGAGAAATGCGTTTTCCGCACAACCAGACTAGCCATCCTCGGCTACGTCATGGAAAACTCCCCCTCCCCCATTGCCCCAAGGCCCTCAAACGGTGCTTGGGTTTCTTTTCCTACTACGCCCAGTGGGTCCCTCAATATGCGGACAAAGCCCGCCCACTCTTTAGGGCCACACGATTTCCCCTGTCAGCTGAGGCACGCTAGGCCTTCGACGGCATCAAGGAGGACATCGCCAAAGCGGTCATGCGGGCGGTGGATGAATCCACTCCATTTCAGGTAGAGAGCGACGCCTCAGAGGTAGCTCTTGCAGCCACTTTAAATCAGGCAGGGAGACCAGTCGCATTTTTCTCCCGTACCCTTTCCGCTTCAGAACTCCGACACTCCTCAGTCGAGAAAGAAGCACAAGCCATTGTGGAGGCTATCTGTTACTGGAGGGACTACCTCACAGGTAGGAGGTTCAGACTCATCACCGACCAAAGATCGGTTGCCTTTATGTTCGACAACTCGCAAAGGGGCAAAATTAAAAACGACAAAATTCTGAGGTGGAGGATCGAACTCTCCACCTACAATTACGACATTAAGTATCGACCCGGGAAGCTCAACGAGCCTCCGGATGCCCTATCCCACGGGACATGCGCCAGCGCGCAGATTGACCAATTGAAAGTCATCCACAATGACCTCTGCCAACCGGGGGTCACCCGGTTCGCCCACTACATCAGGGCCCGAAACCTGCCTTTCTCCAACGAGGAGGTTAAAGCGGTCACCAGGGACTTACCGATCTGTGCGGAGTGCAAACCGCACTTCTATAGACCAGACAGGGCCCACCTGGCCAAGGCTTCTAGGCCCTTTGAACGCCTCGTGATTGATTTCAAAGGGCCACTCCCCTCAACTAACAAGAACGTTTACTTTATAAACGTCGTAGACAAGTTCTCCCGTTTCCCATTTGCTATCCCGTGCCCCGACATGACCTCCCACACAGTCATTAGGGCCCTGCATAGCATCTTCACTCTGTTTGGTTTCCCCAGCTATGTACACAGCGACCGGGGTTCGTCCTTCATGAGCGACGAGCTGCGACAGTACCTGCTCGACAAGGGCATCGCCTCGAGCAGGACTACCAGCGACAACCCCAGGGGGAACGGGCAGGTGGAGAGGGAGACCGCGACGGTCTGGAAGACCGTCCTACTGACCCTCCGGTCTAGAAAGCTCCAAATCTCCCAGTGGCAGGAAGTCCTCACAGACGCGCTTCATGCTATTAGGTCCCTTTTGTGCACAGCGACCAATCAGACCCCTCACAAGAGGCTCTTCATTTTTTCCAGGGGCACTACCACGGGGGTCTCACTTCCGGCATGGCTGAGGACACCGGGCCCCGTACTTCTGAGGAAACACGTCAGGGCACACAAAACCGACCCCCTTGTTGAAAAGGTGCACCTGCTCCACTCCAACCCCCAGTACGCATTCGTCAAGTTCCCTGACGGCCGTCAGAACACTGTATCCCTCCGGGATCTGGCACCCGCTGGATCCAGCGCACCCTCTACCCCCACAGAAGGACCTCTCACCCTACACCCCATGCTGCCGCCCACAAGCTCGCTTCACCAGTTCCGCGCACCCGCGCCGGTCAGCCCCCAGCGCCCCCGGTCGAACCAGGAGAGTATGAAGCTCGGATACAACCCTCCCTGGAGTCCGCCATCGTACCCCAGCACACAACACCCATCCAGCCACCGCAAGAGGCTGCAACCCCGGTGCTCCGCAGATCACAGCGGACAATTCGACCACCGGACAGACTGACTTTGTAGACCACCACCCCCGCCGGACTTGATTTTTTTGCAGGGGGTGAATGTGGTGAATGTCACATGGTAATTCACACTATATCTTTGTAAGCGCAGTAGCGTTATCCGACCACTAGGGGGAGTAGCTCTGGGAATGCTCAAGAGCTTGTACAGGGCTCCACCCTTGGCTCCACCCACGACTCCTCCCCCTAGTGCTGCTGTATAAATACCCTTGTCCAGAGTCAGCCTGCAGTTCACTGAGAGTTCATCAACGGGTAACAGGCTGGCTCTGTAGCAAGTAGATTAAAGCCTATATTCATATCGGAAACACGTGTCTGGTGAATTGATGGTTCCATCAGGATCCTTGTTGACTATCCACCACATTATATTTGGGGGGGGGATGGGGGCGAGGGAGCATGTTTTTAGGTCAGAGGGGGATTCAAAGTGGGGACGGCCCATCCAGATGCTGAAAGGATGAGATGTAATGAACTAGATGAGGATTCACAGATGTTTTGCATTCTAAGAAACCACAGATTGACACAAATTCTTACTTTATCTGACTGAGGAAGCCAGGACAGGGAGGCATGTCCATAAAATTGGAGCAAGGCCATTTAGGAGTGAAATCAAGCAGCACCTTTTCACACAAATGAAGAAATGGATTTTTTCTCACCGTTCAGCCTTCATCAAAAAATGTCTTTTTTAATTCTATTTAAGGCCAGTGATGGCTTATTTTATTCATTCAGGGCCACGCTGGCTGGGCCAGCATTTATTGCTCATCCTGAACTGCCCATGCCCTTGAACTGTGTTCTCAGTCATTTCAAAGGGCGTTTAAGAGTCAACAACATTGCCGTGGGTCTGGAGTCACATGTCGGCCAGACCAAGTTGTGATGTTCCTTGTATAGTTTTCCAAGATATCTAAAAGTCGTAGTGTTGACAAAGAATATCAAGCTATGTATTTTTTAAAAAGCTAGTTTATTTACACTACTGTTAATTATTTGCACACTCTACTAAGTAATAGCTAATAAAACAACAGCATTAAATCTACGCTACAGTAATCTATAATGTCTTTCTAATACAACTGACACTCTGGGCGGGATTTTCTGATCCCCGCCAGGTCGAAGAATCCCCAGGGGGCAGTGAGAATTCCGCCCCGCCACTCCGACGCCTGCTGCCGTATTCTCCGTTGCCGGTTTTCGAGTGGGACAGGGATCACGCCGCGCCGGTCTGGGGCCATTGGCAGTGGTCCCCCCAGCAGTCCTCCGGGCCCTGATGGGCCGACAGGCCATCGGTTTCTGGCCAGTCCGCCAGCATGGATTGGACATGGTCCCACATGGCAGGACATGGTAGGTAAGTTGGCTGGTGCGGTCCTTGGGGTCCTTGGCTGGTGCGGGGGGGGTCCGACCCGGGGGGGGGCCACCATGGACTGGCCCGCGATCGGGGCCCACCGGTCTGTGGGCAGGCCTGTGCCGTGGGGGCACTCCTTCCTTCCGCACCGGCCCCTGTAGGGCTCCGCCATGGCCAGCACGGAAAAGACATCACCCTGCACATGCGCTTGAATACGCCGGCTAGTCTGCACATGCGCTGAACCACGCCGGCGGTTCTGTGCATGTGCTAACTCGCGCAGTCCTTTCGGCGGCGGCTGGTGCAGCGTCAACCACTCTGGCGCCGGCCGAGTCCGCAGAAGCGTGGAGAGTTCTGCAACTTCTGGTCAGCCCGATGCGCAATGGTTCGCACCGTTTTTTACGCCGGAGTCGGACCATCGCGCGGATTCGGGAGAATCCCACCCTCTATCTCAACCTCTCACTGTCCTTCGCCTTAACCTTCTCCCAGAATGCTTAGAGATGCAGTCTTTTATAAGACTACTCAGTGATGCCATCTCGTGTTGAGATACGTAAACATCATCTCGTTAACCTTTTACACTCCTTACATTATACATATCATTACACAAGTAAGTATGGAAAATGTGCTACCCTGAAGGACATTAGTGAACGAGATGGGTTTTTTATGACCATCAACAATGGTTTTGTGATCATCATTGAACGTTTTCTGGTGCGGCACGCCCCCACCGGCAGAAAGTTCTCCATCCCCTCAGCCGGCCAATGGGGTTTCCCTCTGTGGGCACCCCCATGCGTCGGGAAGTCCGCATAAAGGTCATTCACTCTCTTGCGTCATTTACAACAGTTATATTTGGGAATGACAGCCATAAATGTGGATGGAGACAGGCTCTGGTGATCTGTTAGTCACTGAGTAGTTTCTATGCAACAACAGAAAAAGTATCCCATGTCTCATGTTTATGACATATCTAAAAATCCTCCCTTGCCTGCATTTATAGGCCGAAACATCCGTGCATTTTCCATGAGACATCTGGAATGCCACACAACAAAGGAAGTCAATCGTGCTGCTAAAGATGTTTACCTTCAGAAGCAATAAATGTTTGGAGCTCGACCCACTTTGAGCTATCTCGGCTCAATACAGTTTTAAACTTATCTTTATTTTTTCCTGGACGTGCTGGCAGTCTAGCTTCAGGTCTTTAAGTCACAAGACCTGGCCACAACTTCTGATGCCCACCCATCTGTCTCAAGTGGGAGCTTTCTGTCTATGGGCAGGGCAAGTGCCCTGGAATCTGACATTTGTGAAAAATTACACAGAATATCAGCCCCCATTTTTATTTCTTCGCTTCCTGAAACACGCAATGCCTGTATCAAGTTACGGCAAACATTCTGCCATGAATAAAGTACGACAAGTAAAGCAAGAGATATATTCATCGTCCAGATAAGGCTGCTTTAGAAACAGCAATAAGCAATTCAGCTCCTTCAGTTGGCAATGGCTGATCTCTGCCTCAGCTCTATTCATCCATCTTTGTCCATGATCCCTTGGTACACCAATTATCTATTCATCTCAGCTTAATATGTCAATTGACCCATTATCCACAGCTTTAGGAACAGCTTTAGAAACTGTAATGCTGAACTGAAATCTCCAGCAATTGTTCCCAATCTTCACCACACTGTGTGGAGAAGTGCACCTCCAAATGGCCTTGTTTTAATTTTTTTTTTATATAAATGTTTTTTATTGAGTTTTCATATTTTATATATGACAAATTACAAATTATTAGAGAGAAAAAAAGAAAACACAAAAATTGAACATGTATATTTACAGGTAAGCATCTTCATAACAACAATTGTGGCCGCCCCCTTTAGCCGGCATACATATTTTACATTCCCCAATATGGCCGAGGCACATGTTTATAGGCATTTATTTATAGTTTGGTTTTGGACCTTAGCTTGCCATTAAACCCCCATAACGAACCCGTAACCCCCCCCCCTCCCACCCCGGCTACCTTCCCCCGATTCCCGTCCATTTTCCCCTGATTCTTGGCCACCCGATTATTCTTCCTCTTGTACGTTGCCCACAAACAGGTCCCGGAACAATTGCATGAATGGCTCCCACGTTCTATGGAAGCCGTCGTCTGACCCTCGGATGGCAAATTTGATTTTCTCCATTTGGAGAGATTCCGAGAGGTCGGACAGCCAGTCTGCAGCTCTGGGCGGTGCTGCTGACCGCCAGCCAAACAGGATTCTACGGCGGGCGACCAGGGAGGCAAAGGCAAGGGCGTCCGCCCTCCTCCCCAGGAATAGATCTGGCCGGTCTGAAACCCCAAAGACCGCCACTATCGGACCTGGCTCCACCCTCACCCCCACCACTTTGGACATAGCCTCGAAGAAGGCTGTCCAGAACTCCACAAGTCTGGGGCAAGACCAGAACATGTGGACGTGGTTGGCCGGGCCTCTTTGGCACCGTTCACACCTGTCCTCCACCTCCGGGAAGAACCTACTCATACGGTTTCTCGTTAAGTGGGCTCTATGTACCACTTTTAGTTGCATCAGGCTGAGCCTTGCGCACGTGGAGGTGGAGTTGACCCTATGCAGTGCTTCGCTCCAGAGTCCCCACCCTATCTCCATCCCCAGGTCGTCCTCCCATTTCCTTCTTGTTGCGTCCAGTATGGTGTCGTCCCTATCTAGCAGTCGGTCATACATGTCGCTACAGTTTCCTTTCTCTTGGATACTTGCGTCCAGTAGGTCTTCCAGTAGTGTCTGTCGTGGCGGTTGTGGGTATGTCCTTGTCTCCTTTCGTAGGAAGTTTTTGAGCTGCAGGTACCGTAGCTCGTTCCCCCCAGCTAGCTGAAATTTCTCTGTCAGACCTTGTTTTAATTTTAAGCTTCAACCCTTTCGTTCAGGATTTCCTCAACAAAGAAAATAGTTGCTCCACATCTATTTGTTCAATCTCATAGTCATTTTAAATACCTTGTCTAAATCATCCCTTAATGTTCTAGACTCCAGGGATTGCAAGCTAAGTTCACGTAACCCAGCAATGGGCAACCTGAGCTAGCGAGTGGGCCACATGAATGACCTTCCTTTTTCTCTGTGGGCCGCAAGATTGAAATCAGGCTTGTTCACTACCTATGACCAAATGAATACGATTAAATACATTTAATGCCGAATATTTCAGAATGAGTTATAAAAAATGCTTAATCATTTATTTCTTCATTGAACTATCATCAACATCAAGTGATAAAATCAAAATAAATATTTGCATTTTAGGCACACAGTCAAGATTGTGAGCAATCAGCACATCCCTCACTTCACTTGCCCTTGCCCAACGTGTTTATCTCTTCAGTCATACCGCTAGGAAAACAATTACCCAGAGAGAAATCAGTGGAATGTGGCAACTTGTGCGTGGGTAACGGTCAACAAAATGTCATGTGGGTCACACTCAGAATCTAGATGGCCGCATGTGGCCCCCGGGCCACAGGTCGCGCACTACTGACTGAACCTATCCTCCTAATTTTACCCTTTAAACCCTAATCTTATTTCTTTGAATCTGCATTGACCCCTTTCCAAGGACAATTTATTTTTCCTGAAGTTTGTGCCCAAGACTGAATATAGTTTTCCAGATAGGGCCTGACCAAGACCCTGTACGACTGAAGCCTCACTTCCAATTTCAATTTTGATCCTCCTGGGTTAAAGGCCAACATTTCATTAGCCACCTCTGTTTACCTGTGCACTAGATTTTATTGGTTAGTGTGTCTGGCAAGTACACTAAATCCCTTTCCTCCATCATAGCACTCTGTCACTCTCCTTGAGAAAAATAACTTACAATATCAGAACATCTTATACAAGCCACGATACCAGGGCAGTGCATTAAGTGTACAAATTTTCAGCGGTAAATCGGTCTTCACCTGCCAGGTTGTTTTCCCTAATCATTCATGAGATGTGGGTATTGCTGGCTGGGCCAGCATTTATTGCTCATCACTAATTGCCCCCTGAACTGAGGGCATTCAAGAGTCAGACAAACCAGGTAAGCTTTCCTTCCCTGAAGTGGAATGAGTGAGCCAAATGGGATTTTTACAATTGGCAATTTTTATGCCAGATTTTTTCTATTGAATTCAAATCTCACAATCGGCTGTGGTGCGATTCGAACCCAGGTTCCCAGAGCATTACCCTGCGTCTCTGGATTATATCACTACCCAACCACCTTTCCTAAAATTGGCCAGATTGCATGCAGTCAACTTAGACCGGCATGAATATGGTTACTTTGATCAGAGTAAGGGGGTAAGATGCTGAGAAGATCTTGCAAATACTTCAACAAAAAGCAACTAAATTATTGAAACAAATTGTCTCAGTCTGAGGAAATTGCTCGATAATGTTACTCCTATTTTGTTGTTTTAGCAGAAACATGCTTTGCATCACTTCTGCACAGCCAATATAATGAACAATGAACAGAAATTAAATTCCTTTTGGCAAGTCAGCACTTAAAAGTGTTACATTTTATTGCTTATCCATTGATTTCAATATGAGGAACTGACAAAAGAGCTCCGGTAGATCATCAAGAAAAAAAATACCACCGCTTACCAACTATATTTCAGTAAACAATGATGATCCAGTGTCCCAGCTGCTAGAATTCTAATTGCTTTGCATGACAAATGTTGGCCCATTTAACAAGATGCACACGTGAATAACTCTACAGGCTTCATCTGGACAACACTGCATACATCACAGTTAGAACACTGTCATTTTCACTTAAGTTGTAACTCAGACTGGACTGAAAGCTTTAATGAAAGTAGCATGAGGGGAAACTAGGACCTTTGTGTGAGCTAAAGTGCCATGAGGTGACATTATCTGGGTAAAGTAAGTCCCTTGAAGACATATGTGTTGCCACTGTTGGAGGCGGAGCTGAACATTACTGTTCCTATAGAGGTTGAACAAATATCCAAAGAGAGGTTTCACTCATTGACAAGTCCATGGAAAGGACAAATTTCAAAAGATTGACAAATCCAAGTTTATATCCAATCTTGCTGATTTCAGCTGTCCTGTAAGCCATGTTGATCTTTTCTGACTATAAAACATAAGAAAAACATATGGACGAATCTGTTCTTAAGATTGAGAGCTCTTGAAACAGCGCTTTGTTGGGTAGCTCTATCCTGTTGTGCAGAAAAGACCTATTAAAGTCTTAATGTTAAAGCTTGCTGACAAATATATTGAATGGCTTGGATCAGAATCTCCCTGTTACTATGCAATAACAGCCATTTGATTAGCCCGAACAAACAACATTCATTATTGAGATAAATGTGAGGCAAAAAAGTTTGAATTGATAGACTTAAGAGAAGAACATTAAAAAGTTGATGTATGCGATAACAGAATATTGACCAAAAATATCAAGGCAAGCTTCAGTTTACCAGCAAGTGAATCAAATCTCCTTCTTCGTGGACTCAGGCACTCATATGTTGACCATTTGACCTGTAAGGTTAAAGTGACTCAATTCAAAATGTAGAATATAAGGGTGACCATCTTCCCCAGTGCATCATACAAACTAACATTATTAAATTATTGCCATGGAACAATAGATTTTTACAGCAGCAACTGCACTGAAGACAGGTGTCAGGTGTGGTACAATGATGACACTCTTGCTTCTATATCAGAGGACTGTGGGTTCAAGGGCCATACCAGAGGGAAAAAAATCTAGGCTGCTACTCCAGTGTAGTACTGAGGGATTGCTGCTCTGTCAGAGATGCAACCTTTCAGATGATACATTAAACCGAAGCCCTGTCTATTCCCTCAGGTGGCCATAAAAGAACCAGATTATTTTGAAGAAGAGCAGGGGAATTACCCCTAACGTCTTAGTCAATATTTCACCCTCAATAAACATCATTAAAAATAGACTATACAATAATTACCAAGTTCTTATTTGTAGAATTTTGCAGTGCACAAAGTTGGCTGCTGCATTTCCTACATTGCAACAGTGTGAATACTTCCAAACTACTTCATTGACCCGGAAGTACCTCGAGGTGTCTGGTGATTGCAAAATACATTATATAAATCTCTGTCTTTCTTTTCAGACAAAGAACATTCAGCTCTTCTGCACCAATATTTAGAGAGAGTCAGGACGGGTGCCAGGGAGGCTAAAAATGGCCAAAGAATTTGTCAAGGCCAAAGACATGGAGGTCTCTCCAAAGTTAACAGCAGGGCCTAATTAGCATCTTTTCGTTCCACCTCCCACCCAGCAGCCATCTAAATCGAGGGCCTAGCTGGTAGCTGGGAGGGAAGACCAGAAGGTCACAGTCTGTCATGCCCCTGGCTCTGGGAGAGTGTGGGCATTAGTTGGTTTTAAGGGCAAAAAGAGGCCATGATCAGGATGGGAAAGGGGTCAGGATTCAGAACCGAGGAGAGGTGGGAATTGGAAGGAAGGAGAGAGGGCGACAAATCAGGAGGCAGCTGGAAGGCTGATAATCAGGGCTGGAGAAGGCCAAGGACATCTTCAAGGGGCAGTGAGGGGGAGGGCTGGTGCAATTCTAAGCCTACAAGTTGTGCTTGTGGATTCAATTGCTCCCTCTCCTCCCTTTCTCTGTCAGATTACCCAAAATTTGGAAAACCCAGACAGCAACAGTCAATTGTAAACTTGTCAGGAAATGACAACTCTTTTGTTTTTGAAAAATAATTTGTTTACAAAAAGATTTCCAACGGAAACTCTAGCTTGAAATGAGAAAGCACAAACTGCTGTCAAGACGTGTGGCCGCCCTCCAAGATGAAGGTGAGCAAATAAGTCCTCACGAAGTAATTGTGAAGCGATAAAGAGAGTATTGGAATCTACAAGCAACGGGACCCAACTCTAAGAAATACATTAATATGAAAAGTGCTGGACTTTAATCAACTGGAATCCAATAGAGATAATGGGGAGCTGCTAATCAGTCAAGATATACACCCACTCAAATCCCCGAGGAGACTCAAAGAACCCCATCTCCATTACATTTCTACTAGCCTGACATGTGTCAAAATTTTCTGAGATGAAACATCGAAATGTAATTACTTTTCTACAACAACGACTACAGCAGACAGGGTAATCAAATTCCTTTGGAATATACAGCGAGCAGGACTTTAAGAGCTGTTTGTCAAGCAGAAAGAGAGGCATATGGACAAGCGAGGCTAATGGAGCAGCAAGGAATCTCTCTCTCTCTCTAAAGTTAAGTAAAGGCCTATCTTTTCAGTCTAAAATTTCAGCACAAGAGATGGTGAATGTCCATCGGAAAGAACCTCAGCAGCAACTCATCGATTTCTGGAAGAAGGATTACAGGGGCGATTCTCCGAGCCCCGCGCCGAGCTGGAGAATCGGAGCAACCGCGCCGCGATACCCTGACGCCGGCGCGCGATTCTCCGAGACCGACATTTGCGCCGACACGTTTGGCGCGGCACCGGCCACAGGCCGCTGGACAATTCTCCGGCCCAGATGGGCCGAGCGGCTGCTCCGACACGACAGAGTCCTGCCGGCGCCTTTCACCCCTGGTCACTGCCGGCGGGAACTCTGCAGGAACGCTCGGGGGGGGGGGGGCGGTGTGTGGGTGGGGGGGGGGGGGCTCCTTCACCAGGGGGGTGCCTCCAAAGGGGTCTGGCCCGCGATCGGGGCCCACCAATTGGCGGGCCGGCATCTCTCCCCGGGCCTACATTCTGCCGCGGCCGGCCCCTGAACACCGACCCCATGTTGGGTCGGGGCTGGCGCACGTAAGAAGTTCCCCACAAATGCGCAGGATGGCACGGCCCAATTGCGCATGCGCAGGATTGAGCTGGCCCAACTGCGCATGCGCGGGTTGGCGCAGCGCCCGGAGGCTGGAGCGGCGTGAACCGCTCCAGCGCCATGCTGGCCCCCTGTGGGGGCCAGAATAGGTCATGCCCGGGCCCTGTTCACACCGTCGTGAAACGCGACGGCGTTCACGACGGCGCGAACACTTGGCCGCCATATCCGGGAATCGCCCTCCCCAGCTTTGAAAAAAGGAAAGTGCCTCCCGCAAAAGCAGTTACATGGACTCCTATTCAACTCCGGGATTTTAAAGGAACCAACTATCTTTAAGGACAAGTGAAGGACGTAACCATTTATTCTTTTGACTTCTCATTTAGATTGTAACTCCTGATATCTGTGTGCATGTAACTTTGCGCCTTTTATTTTACTGATTTAAAATTGTGTTTTAAGTGCCTTCATGCCTGGGTTCCAGGACACCCACAATGGCTCAATATTAGCTATTGCAAAAAAGACAGTGGCTGTAATTTGGGGAAGTGTTACCCATAATTAAATTCTTAAACGCTACCCATCCTCGCCCACTTGTTTAAGAGATGATGGGGATTGTGGGAGGTGGGGGGACTTCAGTGAGGGGAGGGGGAGTGAAGGGGGAGGGGGAGTGGGGGGGGGGGAGAGGGGTGAATTAATATTGAGCACTGCACTTGCTCTTTGCTGCAGTAATCAGAAACTACGCCAACTTCCTGACTTTCACCTCTGCTGCTTCAAATAGTTCTCCAATTTTACCTGAACATGACCCCGCACATTCCTTTCCCATCTGATTGAGGTGTACAAGATTATGAGTGGTTAGGGAGCTGCTGTTCCCCTTAGATGGAGGATCAGTCACAAGAGGACACAAGTTCAAGGTGAGGGGCAGGAGGTTTAGGGGGATTTGAATAAAAACCTTTTTACCCAGAGGATGGCGATGATCTGGAACGCACTGCCTGGGAGGGTTGTAGAGGTGGGTTGCCTCACATCCTATTAAAAAGTTCCTGGATGAGCATTTGGTTATGTCATAACATTCAAGGCTATGGGCCACGTGCTGGCAAATGGGATTAAGTAGGTTGGTCAGGTGTTTTTCAGTTGACGGTGCAGACTCGATGGGCTGAATGGCCTCTTCTGCACTGTGTATTTCTGTGATACCGTCCTCAATAATTGTAAATATCCATGTCTCCTACCTGTGAACTGTTCATTTTAACAAGGATGGAACAGAAGACCTGAAAGGAACTTGCTCCTCTTTTTGTAGCCTAGCTAATGTTTTGTATAAATTTACCATTATGTTTGTCATTCACTCTTCTGGAGTACAAGTCGACTTAGGTCCATAGTTTCACATGGAGTACACGCCCCAAACAGGAGCTTGCCAGATAGTGAGCCTCGGGGTTCACTAGGGGAACATTGTTCAAACGGGAACATTCTTCAGACAAGACAGCAGCTTCCACAGGCAGTTTACCCATTTTAAGAAAATGATTAGCATTACATTTTCCTTCCTGCCAGTTAAATTTCAGGAAGGAGGTTGGATAAAGGATCTTAAACTGGCCTGAGTCCTCAACATCTTCTCCTTCCTTCTTAGTTGCACAATAGTTAGCACTGTTGCTTCACAGCGCCAGGGTGCCAGGTTCGATTCCTGTTTGGTCACTGTCTGTGCGAAGTCTCCCTGTGCCTGTGTGGGTTTCCTCCGGGTGTTCCGGTTTCCACCCACAAGTCCCGAAAGCCATGCTTGTTAGGTGAATTCTCCCTCAGTGTACCCGTAGTGTGGCGCCTCGGGGATTTTCACAGTAACTTCATCGCAGTGTTAATGTAAGCTTACTTCTGACACTGGTAAAGATTATCATTATCAGTCCCTGAGGATTGAAGATGAGTTGCTTCCACTCTGGTTCACAGGTTTGGGAGATGGCTGCCAAGTGCAATGTGTGATCTACTGACTCTGCCACATGCAAGGTGGAGGTGTCTGAAGGCTCGGACAGATGAGGTATTTCGAGGTGTGTGTGCTCTCTCAAACACTTCAATGTCACCTCTGCATCTTCCAGAAGAGGTCTCTCCACGTGCTCAGTGTTTCCCAAAATGAGTATTGGAGCAGGAAGAGACCATTCGGCGATTCAAGCCTGGCCTACCATTCATTATGAACATGGCTGATCACCCAACTCAATAGCCTAAACATGCTTCCCTCAATATCCTTTGATCCCCTTCACCCCAAGTGCTATATCTAACTGCTTTTTGAAAACATACAATGTTTTGGCCTCAACCACTTCCTGTGGTAAAAAATTCCACAGGCTCTCCACTCTCTGGGTGAAGAAATGTCTTCTCATATCTGCCCTAAATGGTGCACCCCATATCCTCAGACTGTATTTCATGTAGGCTTCATTTTGTTTCTTTCTTTCTTTCCTTCTTTCATTTCCATCTTGGTTAGTCACTGGTCCTGAGTCAGCCTCTTCAGGGACACTTTGAGGACATCCCAAAATTGTTTCCGCTGTCCTCCTGGGACTCTTGTCGCAACCGAGTTCTGAGTAGAACAATTGCTTCATGTCTGGTGATATGGCCTGCCCTATGGAGCTGCTTTTAAATAATGAACACCCTGATGTTGGGTGTGGTTAATTGTTATACTCCTTATGAAAATCATGAGAAAATAATCACTGATCTCCCAATGGGGCTCATTGAAAATGAGCTCCTCAGGTAAGGGGTAGAAGTCCGCCACCCTGGGGCTCGCCAAACCAAAGGATAAAAGCAGGCCCAAGTCAGGGCCTGGTCAGACCTATCGTCCCAGTAGGGCCTACACTGGGAGTAAGATGCGATGTAAATTTTAATTTGTATATATGTAAATAAATCCACCTACATTTACAACAGTTTCCTTAGGAGTTATTATATTAGCAACAAGAATTGGATTAAGGGTGCCAGAGTCCACATCTAAGTTGATCCGACTGCTCAGCCCCAATACTTCCTGGCGAGGCCTGTTCCGTTTGCATTATTTCCGAAGGTGGATGCAGAACTGCAATGCTTACAAGACCTGGCAGCTATCTGACCTGTGCAGCTTGCGGAATGGGCTGCGCCTGTGGTACCAGTGATGAAACCTGATAAAACCATCCGGCTGTGTGGGGATTTTAAACTGTCCATGAACAGGGACAGGGCACCGCGATTAGACTGTGACCCGATGCCCCGGGTCAAGAATCTATATGCTCGGTTGGCCGAGGCTGTTCGTTTTCAAAGTGAGACATGAGCCACGCATACCTACTTGACCTGAAGTCCAGGAAGTTTGCCACAATAAGCACACACCGAGGACTGTTCGAATGCACGCGCCTTCCGTTTGTAGTATTGACGACCCCCGCGATATTTCAAAGAATGATGGAGAATATTTTACAGGGCTTGCCAAAAGTGGCTGTTTAGCTGGACGTCGTTCTTATCACCGGGCCCATGGAGCAGGGACACATAGAAAAGGAGTTGCTCCGCCATTTTGCCTGCCTGAAACAAAGTAAATGTGTTTTTCGTGCCAAGGCAGAAACCTGCCTGGGATACCGCGTGGGTAGGGATGGGTTGCTCCAGTCGAGGTTAAAGTTCAGTTGATAAAGGGCCCCCCACCACACAGAACATCACTGAACTCAGGTCCTTTCTGGGCCTTGTTAATTATTATGGCATGTTTATCACAAACCTGGGCTCCCTATTGGCTGTGTTGCATGCGTTGTTGCGTAAAGATCAGGAATGGTGCTGGGGCACGTCTCAGGACTAGGCATTCGCAGCCATGAAGAAGCGCCTGTCTTCCAAATAATTCCTAACACACCGGCCCAACAAGGCCCCTGATTTTGACTTGCGATGCTTCTCTGTTGGCATCGGAGCGGTGATGGCTCAGAGGTGGGATGACGCAATGCGTCGTTGCATTTGCCTCAATTACTTTAGTGGATGGCGAGCACCAGAATGCACAAATTGAGAAAGAAGGACTGGTTGTCACCTTTGGCATAAAATGTCCCGTCAATGTATGTATGGATGGCATTTTATTATCATAACAGACCACAAGCCATTGCTCGGCCTCTTCAGGGAACATAAGAGCATGCCGCCGATTGTACGGGCAAGGATCCAATGGTGGGTACTCCTGCTTGCTGCTTGTGAGGACACTTTCCAACACCGCTTGGGTACCAAGATTAGGCATGCAAACGCCCTCAGCCATTTGCCATTGCCCGTGAGTGCCCCATCCCTACATGTGGCAGATGTGGTAATCGCAGCATTGAACTTCATGGACACCTTACCGGTAACAGCGGCACAAGTGCGCATATGGACACAGAGGGTGCCGACATTCGCGAAGCTTTGCCTTCCGTTAGTCAATGGCAATAGAGAGGGAGATTTTCCTGACTCCCTGCGACCCTTGGCTCAAATGTTCGCTGAACGGAGCTGAGAGGATGGAGTGATTTTGTGGGGGGGGGGTGCCTGGGTCATTATTCACCCTCAGGGTCAGGGAGCCCTGATGCAAGACTTGCACGAGGGCCATCCGGGGTCTTAAAAACTGAAGATGGTTGGCCTGGAGCAACGTCTGGTGGCCAGGTATCGATGGGGACATTGAGCACACTGTAAAGAATTACTCAGCATGCCGGGAGTTTCAAAATCTTCCGTCATCAGCTCCTCTCCACCTTTGGGAATGGCCGGGCCATCCGTGGATTCATATCCACGCAGATTTCGCTGAACCATTTATGGGTTATATGTTCCTTCTACTGGTGGGCGCCCACTCCAAATAATGGAGATTAGCAAGATGTCTACCACGACATCTAGGGCCATAGCTAGGGGTGTTTTTAGTATGCATGGACTGCTGGAGGTGCTGGTGACAGATAATGGCACTTGTTTTGCTATTGAGGACTTAGCCACTTTTATGCGGATGTGGCATTCACATCCACACCGAACCTTATCATCCTTCATCTAATGGATTGGCTGAGCGGATGGTCCAAACCTTTAAGCGTGGTTTAAAAATAGCAATTGACTGGGTATGGACACATGGTTGAGAGTGTGGTGGAAGTAGGTTCAATGCAGGCATTCAAAAGGGAATGAGACTGATCTCTGACAAGGAGGAATGTGAAGTTTCAGGGAGAAGGTGGGTGGGGGGTGGAATGGCACGAGGTGAATTGCTCAGAGAGCAGGTGACAGGCCGAATGGCGTCATTCTGCGCTGTAACAATTCTGTGATTCTGTCACTTTCCCGAACTCTTTATGTCATATTCATTATCCAACTTTCTATCCCTGTTGCAAGATTTTCTTTCATACTATACACCTGATATCTAACAAATCACTTGTATGGCATCTTATCAAATGCCTTCTGAAAACCATTCACACTTTTATCTAATCAGTCACTTCATCAAAAGAATTTTATGAGGTGTTACTTACTTTGAACAAACCCATGCCAACTGTCTTTGATTAACCACATGTAATATTCTTAAGCCTGGTCTACACTGACACCATCAGATCAGAAATATGCTGCCAGCTGCTACCTCCCTCTCTGCCCAAAGATAAGAGAGTTCTTCATAGCCAATTTGCACATAAGTGCAGATCTGAGTTCATCAACAGCTAAATGCTGGTTCAAAGACGTTGTTAGGCAAAGCTGATTATCACATTGACTGTTTGCTAACATTAAAAGATAAGACCAGGTGGCCCACTCCAACGCCTGGGCACGCTCGAAAGTTGGCCCTGCAGCCAGCTACAGTTGAGTTCAGAGAGTGTGAGACTATTTCCTAGCAGTGGCTCTGCACCTTTTCCCGAAGTGTGACTTCACACCCAAATTGCACCCTGCATTTCGTATTGACGTGAAACAAAAACAGTTCAGCATCCATGTAAATGTAAATTGCAGCCCTGCTGGTCTATTACAGACTTGGCAGTGCTAGCTACACCGTTCTTCTGAAGGAAGAAAGGCTGATATACACTGTAATTGGGGAGACCAAACATACACTGTGACCACTTTGCAGTCCCCTAGCTCAACCCCTCAGGTTGCAGTTACCTGTCATTTTAATTCTCCACCTTTCCCTCGCTCTGATCACTTGGTCTTTGGTCTTGGCCGAAGTGTTCCAATAAATCTCAACAATACGGCACCTCATCTTTTGTCTGGGCACTTTACAGCCCTTCGGACAGAACAGTGTGAGTTCAACCATTTTAAATTGTAACCTCTGACCCCATTTTGTTTTATTATGTGGAGTTGGATTTTTACTCTTTTGGTTCTCTCTTATTTTCCTTGTCTATGATTTTGGATGGCAGCCTTTCAGGATCCTCACGTTCATAAGCCCGTTGACACATCTTTTGTTTCTTTACTTGTCACGTTACCACTCTCTTTGTCCGCGTCCTATGAAATCTTTGGTCAGCACGTGGGTAGCACGGTAGCATTGTGGATAGCACAATCGCTTCACAGCTCCAGGGTCCCAGGTTCGATTCCGGCTTGGGTCACTGTCTGTGCGGAGTCTGCACATACTCCCTGTGTGTGCGTGGGTTTCCTCCGGGTGCTCCGGTTTCCTCCCACAGTCCAAAGATGTGCAGGTTAGGTGGATTGGCCATGATAAATTGCCCTTAGTGTTGGGTGGGGTTACTGGGTTATGGGGATAGGGTGGAGGTGTTAACCTTGGGTAGGGTGCTCTTTCCAGGAGCCGGTGCAGACTCGATGGGCTGAATGGCCTCCTTCTGCACTGTAAATTCTATGATCTAATTTTGTCTGCCCTCCACACAATCGTCGACATTCATTTGTACACTTCACGCCTATCCCCTGCTTTCACTGGTTCAAAATCTATTGCATTTCTGACATTTCCCAGTTCTGCTGAAAGGTCACAGACCTGAAACTTTCATTTTGGGCAGGATTTCACCAGCCCGCAAGAGGCAGGAAGGGAGACAGTGTGATGGGGGAGGTAAAAAATCGCAAGAAGCCTGGTTGGATTGTCTCCCCACCCATGCCCTGCTGAGTTTCAATGCGAGTGGAAATTATATTGGACTGGCTATCCGCCTAGAGAAGGGAAGTAGCCAATTTGCATGAATCAAGGCCAATTACAGGTCATTCAACGGAATCTCTGGCATTTTGCTGATGGCGGGCGGATCAGCACTTGCCCCTGGTATCTGAGGTGGCCGCCAGCTCAAGGGAAGCGGCCTCCCAGAGGGGATTTTTTTTTAAAGTCTAGAGGGGCCGCGGGCAGGGAAGGCAGCCTTCGTAGCTCCAGTGACTTATTCATAGGGGTTTTCCCTCCATCACTTGCTGCTGGCTGCTGGTTCCCTCCTGAGCTGTCTGTCCTCAGATTGAGTGCGAATTCCTGGGGACAGGCTGCTATCTCACTAGTTCAACAGTGCCGGCGCCAGCGACATAATTGGCAGCTGCACAAAAAATTGAGTGGGAAACCCTACCTGCATCCCCTGTGGTTATGGTGTTTTTTGTGTTGTTAATTTTAGGATAGTTGGTATAGTGTTCACAAAGACTACAAATAGCTTTAAATTTAACAAAACTATACATTCATTCACACTACTGATTTAGATTCGACACTTACTCCTCTATAATACACAGTTGACAATAAATATACAATCTACACTCATCTACTACTAATCTCTACACTATTACATTAACTATGATCTGCTCTCACTCACACTAGCTTTCCTTCAGTCTGTTCTCTAGCTTTCTTCTCAACCTCTGCCCCACAACACTTAGCATCAATGTGTTGTACAGCTAGCTCCCTCTAATGGTTGATTTCGACATTACATTAACCCTTACAGTTCTTACAATTATGATAATGTCACAGCGGTGACCGATTTTCTGGCGAATGTTGGGCTGTCCGTCCACTTAACAAAATTCAATCCATTGTCCCACTCTACACAAATGCTGCCAAGCCGGTCAAGCATTGCCAACATTTTCAAATTTAAATTAAAACTCATAATAATTTTGCGGTCACGTGGTACCATCTTATGTTCCGCTCTCCGTATCTCACCACTTGCTTGCTCTACAAGGAGAGATTCTATCTGAGCATGTTTCATTTCAACAAACAAGGTCATTTCTACTCTCCATTAAGATAAACTTTTCAAGGTCCCATCTGCAATGTATTCTGAGTCGGGACGTTGTACTGTGAAAAGGTAATTACAGCTTTGGAGGGCAATTAATTTGGAATAAAAACACTGGACTCAAAAGACATTGGAGCAAACTGTGCTGTCTCGTCAACATGATATGCAATACAATATTTTCTTCTTCCATTATTATACGTCTGGTGGAACATAGGGAATATCAGCAGTTTAATTGCAACACGTTTGTATTCCATTATACTCAACCGTAACGACTTCTCTGGTCATTTGTGAAGCCATTGAGTTTGAATTTTCACAGAAAGATGAATTGAATTGCTGAATGCGATTGCGAACACTAATTACAGTCCTGAAGTCCAATGTAATGTTCAAAAAATGTAGCTTATTCTGTTGACGAGGAAAAGTGACCGTGGCAATAAGAATTGATTTTGGAACGTTTCTCGGTTGTAATTGATGTTTTGAGCAGTTAGTTTTATAATGGCTGCGTCAAGCATTTTTGGAAGATTTTTTTGCCAGTTTTGCAGATTGGCATGCATGGGCTTGTTTATTACCCAGTAATTTTCAATACCATTCTTCAACTGCATACAGAATCGGCGCAATACGGAAATCACTTTTCACGAATGCAAAATTTGCAGCATATGATGCATTGAGTTTTGCATATGTGGCCATAAATGTACTCCGTGTGTTAAGTAGGTGCTAATGGTTCAATTGCCCCTGTACTGTTTATCTCCAGTATTTAGGTCTAATTTGCCACTGATTGGAAGCTGAGCCATTCAATTTAAAGTTACTTTAAATAATCGAAGCTTGCTGTTTGCAACAAAAAAAATGCATGTTTTTCCCAATGCACTTCACCCAAGAGGCCTTTTATACACATTGCACGTGAGAAATCTACCTTACCCCATATTAATCCCAGCATATTAACTGAGGATCAAATCAATTTTGTTCAAAATGACTATAAATATTTTGTTGCTTTTGGTGTTTTATAATTCTGCAACCATTACAAATAATATATAAAGCATACATTTCCAAAAAAAGGCATAAATAATGGAAAATTAAATGATCCTATTTTTCAACTGCAAAATAGCTATTGAGAGACAAGGGACTATTTTATATTGTTTCTTTATGACCACTATGAAATTGGACTAGCAAGCTGACATAAAGAGCGAACTATCTGTCCAGAAGGGACACTAATCAAATTGCAGATCATTGCATTTACTTTATGGCGTAAAGCAACAATGAGATTTGAACCCAAACCAGGAGTCATGAAAATGATTCTCTTGCGTGTTACCCAGCATAGAAATGAGCTGTTGCTTTTTGCTTGAAGCAAGCTATTGGCCTGTAAAGCTTCTATTTAATTTCTGTTGCAATCTTGGTTTAATTCTACTGGAAAAATATGGGAGCAATCAAGCTTGATAATTAAACAGGTGCATAACAATACAAGTAAAGAGATGCCGGAGCATTTCATGCTGGCAAAAGGCGATGTACAACTTCATGTTTAAAAAGTTAACACCCAATAACCTTGCTACATATTGATTGTTCCTTTCCTTCCTAATCAGACTGAATCTTAATTGCCTTATTATTTAGGGTAATGCAGTACTTTACTTGGTTTGTGACCCACAGCAGTTCCTGAACAGTCTCAAGCTTCTCCCCTGATGCTATCTGAAGTTTTAATTGCATGACATCTGCTCACACATTCACAAATAGGTACAGATTAATGAGATTTGTCATATCTGAGCATTTGCTAGAGACACACAGAATATTCCACGTCTTGCATATCTCAAAAATGAATGATTTCTATTTTCTCCAAATTATTCAGCATCTTAATGCATTAAAAAGCTTTGTTCATTGTACCTTGAGCTCAGTGGGAGAGCTCATTTTTTTTCGATAATTGCAATGAAGTTAATTTATTAAATTCCGATGTTAGCCTTTATAGTTGAATGTTGCTGTGCTCCCCTCTTGCTGTCCTCTTCAAGTTGTCAATCAAACTATATTAATAGACGAGTGTCAGCATATTCAGGGAGTACTTCAGCCTTCCTGAATTAACTCATTTTCCTTGTTCTGAGCTCACGCATTATGAAGTTGAAAATATTACGATAATAAAGACAATGGGAATAGCCTCATTATTGTAATATTAACCTACCACATGAAATACAATTGCACTTAAAATGCAATACAGACAGAAACACTCGAGCTTGCATGGCCCCATTTCGGCAGTTTTACCAGAAGGGGGAAATTGGGAAAGTAAACTGCCGCTTTTGGAAGACTGGTTGCTGTAAATGAGACCGAAGAAAGCGAAGTGGGCAGCAGGAGAAGGCGGCAGAAACAAGGTTGTTCAGAGAAGAAATCCCAAAGGGTTACTTCAGGAACAAACCATTCACATTCCAATAACACTGGGGCCAAAGATAGACAACTAATTTTAGACCCAGCGTGAAATAGTTTGCGTGTATTTGTCAATAATGGAATATGTTGTTTCAAAAGTGTGGCAAAGTAGGAATCTGGACTGCATTACATTATGTTTATCTTAAACTTGATTATAACTTTGGACTCACACAAAACTGCACAGTGTTAAAGAGACAGATAAACATAACTGAACATTGTTAAGACACTGCAGGTATGTACCTCAAATGTGAACCTACCTTTTCCCTTTCTACACCGATAGCTGCTGTGTACTTCAGCTGGTCTATTGGTATTTTACATTTATAAAAGCTAACTTTTGGAAAAATGCAACTGATTGCTTTTCTAATCCAGCTGAAAAAGGATTTGTTTTGTGGTTGCTTTCTTTTTACAGATATGCAATACTACAATTTTTTGAATGTTAGTTATGGCAACATGCATATTGAAGGCAATATGCATACGAAGGGTTAACAATTTGACGTGAATGCTTCCAACCACTAGATGGTGAGCAAGAGCACACACGTGAATCACATGAACCTCGATTCTGGGAGTCGGTTGTTAGGCGAGATAGTGAGTAGTGTTTCAGGAGCTCTATAGATAGAATAATTAATTGTCTTAGCATATTTTGTAATATTTTAACCTCAGTAAGTTGGTTCGAATCTAATTTAGTTGTAGTGTGAATAAATAAGCTTTGTTTGAAACATAGCTTGATGTTCTTTGTAGGTCACTACATTTCAAAGCCATCATCATCCACAAAGCAAAGAACATTGCAACTTCGACATAAAACAGATAAAGGTACCAGGTAAGTCAGGAAGTAAATTAAAATTTCCCCCCCACAAGCAAATGACTTATTGGATGAATGATAATGATCATTTACAACATGTAAAAAAAGGGCAAAATAAACAAAATGATTAAAGCCCTTTAAAAGATAATTAAAGTGCATTTTGAAATCTCCTCTTGTCCAGCCCCTTCCCGCCTGCATCCGCAACTCCTCTTGATGACCTGCCTCATATGAACAACTTCCAGTCCCGGCCCTAACTGCCTCCTCTTCATTATGGATATCTAATCCCTCTATACCTCCATTTCTCGTCTGAGGGCTCTATCCTTCTTCCTCGAACAGAGGCCTAAACAATCCCCATCAACCAAAAGTCTCTTCCATCTGGCTGAACCTGTCCGCTCACTGAAAAATTCATCCTTTAACTTGTCTCACTTCCTTCAAACAAAGGGTGTGGCTTTGGGTACCCATGTGGGTCCAGGTTTTGCTTGTCCCTTTATGGGGTATTTTCCAATCCTACTCTGGCCCCCTCCCACAACTCTTTTATTGGTACATCGAAGAGTGTTTCAGTGCTGCTTCAAGTTCTCTTCTCAACCTGGAAAGCTTTATCAATTTTGCTTCCAATTTCATCCTTGATACTCCCTTCCGTGACCTCTCTACCTCCATTTGTGGGGATAGCATATCCCCTAGTATTCATTACAAACCCACAGCTACCTCAAACAGTTCTTCACACCCCACATCCTGTAAGGACTCCATCACATTCTCTCAATTCCATCACCTCCATTGCATCTGTTCCAATGGTGCCATTTTCCAAAACCGTGCTGCTGACGTGGCTTCATTCTTCCTTCATTAAGGTTTCCCAATCATCTGTGGCTGACAGGTGTCATGTGAGAGTGCCACTCCCATAACAATTGGGGGCTAGTCCGGGATAAAAGTCTATCTATTGGATTGGCTTTTGTGAACTTAAAGACAGTAAAGGATTGTTGCTTTCCCGGTGTGGTATTTGAGTTTAAGTGTGTTGTGGACAATGGCTCTTTCAGAGGCTCAGAAGTTTTTGAGGGTGGAGAACGTCACACACAGTACCTTATGGACAGAGATGAAAAGCAGACTGTTAGATTGGGCAAAAACATTTCAGTTAACATTACCTGACAAAATGTGAAAAGGTGAGGTAATTATGGCGGTGGTTAAGCATTTAAAGTTGCCTGAGATAAAGTCTGACTCATTGGAAATGGCAAAAATTCAGTTGCAAATTAAACAAATGGAACATGAGAAAGAATTAAAGCGGCTTGAATATGAAAGAGAGAGAGAGGAAAAAGATAAAGAGAGGGAGTTTGAACTTTGGAAAATGGCCATGAAACATGACAGTCAATTAAAATTGGCAGACGTAAAGGGAAACGTACAGCTGGATGATTGTGATGAGGATAGTGAGAAAGAGCTTCATAGTCGAAGGCTTGGTGGGAATCTATTTAAATATGTCCAAGCATTGCCAATGTTTGACGAGAAGGAAGTGGAAGCCTTTTTCATTTCATTTGAGAAGGTAGCTAAACAAATGAAATGGCCACAGGACATGTGGGTCTTATTGATTCAAACAAAGCTGGTAGGTAGAGCTCGTGAAGTGTTTGCATCACTACCGGAGGAGATATCCGGAACGTATGAGGAGGTGAAGAAATCCATATTAAGTGCATATGAGCTAGTGCCTGAAGCTTACAGACAAAGGTTTAAAAATTTAAGGAAAGAATTTGGTCAAACATACATGGAGTTTGAAAGGCTCAAACAGAGTAATTTTGATAGGTGGATAACGGCTTTGAAAATAGACCAAACGTATGAAGCTCTCAGAGAAATTATACTTTTGGAGGTGTTTAAAAATTGAATTCCTGATGTAGTGAGAACCCATGTGGAAGAACAGAGGGTTAAAACTGTGAGATTATGAATTTGTTCATAAATCAAAGATTGGTTTCCGACATCAGTTTCAGGCGGTGAGGGATATAAACTGGGGACATGAGAAATACTCCAGTGGTAAAGGTAAAGGTGATCTGATGGGAGACAATACAGAGTGTACCTCAGATTAAAAAATAAATCCAGGAGGGTGGAAAAGAAATGAAAAGTTTCAAATGTTTTCACTGTAATAAACTAGGCCATGTAAAGTCACAGTGTTGGTGGTTGAAGAAATGCACTGGGAAGACTGATGTGGTAAAACAGGATAAGACAGTGGGATTTGTTGGAGTGGTAAAGGAAAGCCCAAGGGAAGCGAAGAAGGTGCATACAATTGTACAGCCTGTTCAAGAAGTAATTGTTAAGAAGGTGCCAGATGTCTTTAAAGAATTTACTTGTGTGGGTAAAGTTTACTCATGTGTATCAGGAGGAGCAGGTAAAGAAGTCACAATTTTAAGAGATACAGGGGCTAGTCAATCTTTAATGGGAAGAGATGAGGAATTATGTAGCTTGGAAAGAATGTTGCCAGAAAAGGTGGTGATATGTGGAATTCAGGGTGAGAGGAGTAGCGTTCCATTATATAAGGTAAGGTTGGAAAGTCCAGTGAAGAGTGGTGAAGTAGTAGTAGGAGTAATAGAGAAACTATCTTGTCCAGGAATACAGTTTATCTTGGGTAATGATATAGCTGGATCGCAGGTGGGAGTGATGCCTACTGTGGTGGATAAGCCAGTGGAAAATCAGACAACTGAAGGGTTGAAGAATGAATATACTGGGATTTTTCCGGATTGTGTAGCAACCCGGTCGCAAAATCACAGGTTAAGACAAGAGGAGAAATCAAAGAGTGAAGATTAAGTTGAAGTGCAATTATCAGAAACGATTTTTGATCAGATGGTTGAAAAAGAACAAGAACAGGTGGAGGATGAGGCGGATATTTTTAGTTCAAGAAAATTGGCAGAGTTACAACAGAAAGATGTAGAAATAAAACGGATATAATCTGAGAGTATACCAGAGTGCTATTACCGTAAAAGTGATGTCTTGATGAGAAAATGGAGACCTGTGCATTTGCAGGCTGATGAAAAGTGGGCAGTAGTTGATCAAGTAGTATTGCCAGTAGGGTATAGAAAGGAGGTGTTGCGAGTTGCACATGAGGTACCAGTGGGAGGTCATTTGGGAATAAGGAAAACTCAAGCTAAAATCCAGAAACATTTTTATTGGCCTGGACTACATAAAGATGTAATTAAATTTTGTCAATCATGACTCACATGTCAAGTGATAGGGAAACCTCAAGCAGTGATAAAACCAGCGCCCTTACTACCCATTCCAGCATTTGAGGAACCTTTTACAAGGGTCCTAATCGATTGTGTAGGACTGCTTCCTAAAACAAAAAGTGGGAATCAATATCTTTTGACGATAATGGACGTGTCTACTAGGTTTCCAGAGGCCATTCCAGTACGTAATATTACAGCTAAATGGATTGTGAAGGAGTTACTTAAATTCTTTACTAGATATGGACTACCCACAGAAATTCAATCGGATCAAGGATCAAATTTTACTTCAAAGTTATTCAAAGAAGTTATGGATAGCTTAGGAATAAAACAATTTAAATCAACTGCGTATCATCCAGAATCACAGGGAGCATTAGAAAGGCGGCATCAGACATTAACGACAATGTTGAGGGCGTATTGTCAAGATTATCCAGAGGATTGGGATAAAGAAATTCCATTCGTATTGTTTGCAATTAGGGATACACTTAATGAGTCTACCAAATTTAGTCGTTTTGAACTAATTTTTGGTCATGAACTAAGAGGACCACTTAAATTGATTAAGGAAAAATTGGTGGGTTACATTGGATTACATGTCAAATTTTAGAGAATGATTAAATAGAGCAGGTGAATTGGCTAGACAACATTTGAAAATTGCACAAAATGTAATGAAACGGGTAGCGTACAAGAAATCCAAAGTTCGTAGTTTTGTCAGTGGGGATAAAGTTTTAGTGTTGTTACCAGTGGTAGGTGAACCTTTAAAAGCTAGGTTTAAAATCGGACCGTATCAGATTGAAAGGAAATTAAGTGAGGTGAATTATGTGGTTAAAAACACCAGATAGAAGGAAGACTCACCGAGTGTGTCTTGTGAATATGCTTAAAAGGTACTTTGAAAGGGAAGGAGAGAAAAGGGAAGTTTTAATGATTCCAACTCAAAGTGATGAACCAAATCCAGATGACTGTGAATTTGACAGACCTCAAATTAAATTGGAAAATGAGAATGTTCTTAAAAATTGGGATGAATTGTTAAGTTACCTTCCAGAGGAAAAACAAATTGACCTGAAAGAGTTATTGATATCACATGGGCAAGTTTGTAGAGATAAATTGGGAAGTACTAAAATGGCTATACATGATGTAGATGTGGGAAATGCTGTTCCTATCAAACAACATCCATATAGACTTAATCCTTTAAAATTGGCACTGGTTAACAGAGAGATTGAGAGTATGCTGAAAAATGGCATAATTGAAGTGGGTTGCAGCCAATGGAGCTCACCTACAGTGATGGTACCTAAACCAGATGGTACCCAACGGTTGTATGTGGACTATCGAAAGGTGAATGCAGTTACAAGAACGGACTCTTATCCTATCCCACGTTTGAAGGATTGCATTGAGAAAGTGGGACAATCTGCTTTTATTTCCAACTTCCAAACATGGAAAGAACATTAAAAACATTGTATGGAGTTCTTGGATCAACTTCAACAGGTGGGTTTGGTGATGAATCTAGCCGAAAGTGAATTTGGATCAACCCGAATCACTTTCCTTGAGGAGTTTCCAATTCCCTCAAGATGAAGGGAAATAATGCGATTTCTTAGCATGAGTGGATTTGATCGAACCTTTGTGCAAAGGTTTTGTGGCGTGCTTACTCCACTGATGGACTTGCTAAAGAAATGTCAAAAATTTCAATGGACAGCGGACTTTCAACAGGCATGTGACTGCCTGAAAGCTGTGATAACCGATGCTCCTGTATGGGAGAATTGCAAGGGACTCTGTGCTCAGATTGAACTGAAGTATCTAACTTTAAAGAGAATTGCTGAGGCGTAGAGGAATGTATGGATCAAGCTTTGACTTTCTTGTTCAAAGAGACTGTCAATCGAGAAGGATTTTGGTTGGAGGAAGAAGAATGGGAAAGATGGACTTTATTATTATGCCTGTTTGCGTGTGGTTTTTTTTGTGAAACGAAAAAGTATATTTACTGTGTACATTTCTTAGTGGATGGTGCAAAAGTGAAAAATGAAACCATTTTGAAGTTGATGGTTGATTTTCTTTTTCTTGGGGCAGGTGTCATGTGAGAGTACCTTTAAGAATAGGATGTTTAAGCAATGTACCTTTAAGAAATGGAGCAGCTCATATTACTGAAGTGATGTCAGAGGGTGGGGGGAGCTGAGCTCACTTCTACTTTTAATTTCAGTTTTGAGAGAGCAGCTGAAAAGTGCCTGGCTGGTTTGCTGAGAGCTGCATGAAGGAAAAGAGCTTGGGGTGTCTGTGCTTGCAGTGAGCTGGATCTGCTGTGATCTCTGCCATGAAAGACTATTTCTGAATCATTTGGGTGATTTAAACTCATAATAGTAATGCCTTTAATCTGATGTGTTTCTGTTTAAAGGTGTTAAGTCTCTTGGATGTTTAAAGGAACAACTGAAGGATTATTTAGCGTTGTATTATTTTTGGGGTTATCTTTGAAGTAAGGGGTGTTGAGTGATCCAATGGTTATTTAAAAGGTTAAGTTTAATTCATGGAATAAACATTATTTTGTGTTTAAAAACCCACGTGTCCATAATTGTAATACCACACCTGAAGAACAAGCCGTGTGCTTCAAAAGCAACAATACATTAAAGGGGGAGGTTGGTTGAACTCCATGATACATTTTGGGGTTCTGAAAACACCTCTCCCATAACACAGGGCTCTAAACCATGTCCGACCCAGCTTCTGCACCTCTACCCCCACCATTCCCCTCCCTGTGAGAGCCTCCCTTGTCCTCACTTTTCACCCCACCAGCCTCCGCATTAAAAGGATCATCCTCCAGCATGATGCCACCATCAAACCGATCTTCCCCTCACTCCCCCTGTCAACATTCCGTGATACCCAGGATACTTTTCCATCACCCACTTTCCACGGCACCTTCCCATGCAATCGCAGAAGGCGCACACCTGCTCCTCTACCTCTTCCCTGCTCACCATCCAAGGGCCTAAACACACTTTTCAGGTGACGCAGCGGTGCATGTGCACATCCCTCAATCTAGTCTGTTGTATTCGCTGCTCCCAATGATGTCTCCTCTACATTGGAGAGACTAAACGCAGACTGGGTGATCCCTTTGCAAACCACCGTTGGTCCGTCCACAAGCTGGACCCAAAACTTCCTGTCTCTTGCCATTTTAACACACAGTCCTGTTCTCTCGTCCACATGTCCGTCCTTGGCCTGCTACAACGTTCCAGTAATGTCAAAAGCAACCTGGGGAACGGCGCCTTGTCTTCTGATTAGACACATTACAGCCACCTGGACTCAACATTGAGTTTGACAACTTCAGACAGTGAACTCTCCCTTCCACCTTCACCCCATTTTTATTTCTATCAATTTTAAAAAATTTTCCCATTGATTTAATTTTTACATCCCTCATTTTGCCCTGATTTTCATCTTGGTTTCCCCTTACCATCATCTTCCTGACCCCACCCCACGAGGACCATATGTTCCATGTTGCAGGTTGTCCTTTGATACACTGCTTGCCTTTGTTCTGCCATTAACACATTTTGATCTCTTAATGTGCCACTATCAACACTCCTCTTAGCCATGATAACCACCATTTACAATCCCTTTGTCTTTTTGTCCATGATATCGCCGTCAATCTCTTCCCAGCCTCCACCGTTCGCTGGCCCTCTATGTAGCGCCTATCTGGCTCCATGCCACAACCTCATCCTATTTCCAGTTCTCTCTGGCTCTGATGAAGAGTCATCTGGAATCGAAACATTGGCTCTGTTCTCTGACCACAAATGCTGTCAGACCTGCTGAGATTTCCCATCATTTTCAGTTTTCGTTTCAGATTCCAGATCCGCAGTAATTTGCTTCTATTTAAATTATCCATGTTCAGGTTAGATCTGCATTTAGCAGAGCTGATTTGCTTATCATTATATATTTTTTTTCTCTGTTTGCTTGCCGTCTTCAAGACATTTTATTGATTTTGTTGCCGATAGGTACATAAGTGAAAAGTCTGACAATCTTTGAGCAAGAAATTAAATATCAGACCACCCAAATTCCTGTCTCCATGTTTTACCCTGAACCAGCTTGGAACATGCCTTCGAGGAGTTAGACAGGAAGGTATGGGAACATGTACAAAATGAACTCTTATTATTTTGACAAGAACTGGAACTCCTTCATTGAGTCCATTTGGGACCCCGCAGCTTCCGAAATGATTCTAAATTGCCCTTTAGCCTCGAAACCAGACACTCATAGCCAATTGCCACCAAGGCAAAAGGCCACCAGCTGTCAAAGGTAATTGTCTTGTGTGTTTCCCGGTGGCTACCTGGAGAGACACTCACTATTGCCAGATTTTAGATGAGTTTCAGATGTCAAGCACAGCAGTACCTTTCTAAAAGTGTATCACACAGCCAAGCGGTTTTTTTTTAAGAAGTATATTTGGTCCCTTTTGACTGCCCTTCATGTGAAAACATACTGTAGAAATATCCTTGTGCTGTGCGATCAAAGGCAACTCAAAAAAAAAAACAAGTTCACCCTTAACGTTTTAAAATTATACTGCACACTGATATATCCAGTCAGAGGAAATCTGAAAGTGTTCAAGTGTGTGGTCAAGGGTGGATAATTGTTCGGTGTGTTCCAATATATTGCTGGCACCATTAGTGACTTCACCACAGCCCTATCACATATACTAGTTTAATGGATGGCATATATAAGAATACAAATGCAAATTGCTTGTAGGTCAGAATAGTTGCTGTGTGAGTCGCTTGAAATCTCATGAAACATTTAGAATACAGAAAAGGCCATTCAGCTACACCTGTATGTTAAAGCAGATCACATCTAACCCCACCATCATGCTTCCTCCCTATATACCTACATCTCATTCTCCTCCAAATCATTCTTCACTTTGCTGTTCAAATGATGAGAAGATCTCCCTCTCTATAAATGCCACCCCGTGAAAAGGCATTTTAAAATTTGCTGCAAAGAGATGAAGATGTTCATCAGGCCTTCAGTGAGCTTAAACCATCAGCAAAGCGAACATCAGAGCTCGAATCCGACCCTCAGTCCACCTTCAAACATGGGGAAAAGGTGCCAATGGTATTGCAGAGCTGTATTATCAAACAACAGCTGCACTATCAAACTGAACTGGACCATTGAGAAATTCACATCTAAACACTGAATTCAGAACTTTCAAAGTTAAAATTCTAATTGAGATGGGATTCAAGGGGTGCGATTCAGCGGAAATAAATCAAAGTCCGCTTTCGGGCATGTTTGGCGGGTGTTTCTCGGCGGCTGCAGCACCAAGATTCACCCCACTAGTCACCAGTACTTTGCTGGTTTTTTGGGCCTTGGGAAGATTCTCCCCTTCAAGGCCACAGTTAACCGCTTTACCTGCACTCACTAGCTCAGCTCGCCAGCAGGACTGTATCCTTGCAGATCAGGGCATCATTTTGAGCCGTGACCCCAATCTCTATATCCCCGCCTTTCAGGAGCCCCCCTCCCGCCCCGCTTTCAGGAACCTCTCGCCCACTCATACCCCTCTCATGGGCAAGGCCAACCCAGGCTTGACCCCTGGCACCCGGGCACCTTAGTACTGCCAGTCTGGCACTCTGGCAGTGCCAGGAGTAGTACCAACTACCCTGCCCTGTCCCCAAATGCCCAGGGGTCTCTATTCGCCTGCAAGACAACCCCCCACCCCACCCCACCCCCCAGAAGTGCCATCACACCTGGTACTCATTTGTGGAAACCAGTGCTAAACGGTGCCCAGTTGAAATGAAATGAAATGAAAATTGCTTATTGTCACAAGTAGGCTTCAAATGAAGTTACTGTGAAAAGCCCCTAGTTGCCACATTCCGGCGCCTGTTCGGGGAGGCTGGTACGGAAATTAAACCATGCTGCTGGCCTGCCTTGGTCTGCTTTCAAAGCCAGCTATTTAGCCCTGTGCTAAACCAGCCCCTGAGGTCTCGCAGTCATGGCCGTTGACCCTCGGGCAGCTGGTGAAAGCGGTGCCTGGGTATTTAAATGAGACCAATGACTTGGGTGTCTTTCGATCGGCCCGTGTCTGGCAAGGAGCCTGATTTGGGGCACGCACGGGATTCACCCATGGCAGCCGGCTCCAAGCTGGGCACATCGCATGGCTTGCCCAACGTCTGACCAAACTTAAAGTCCCACGAGTGCTCCTTCTTCATGAAACCTCTGACTTTTCTAAAAATTTCAACAGGACCCCTGCTCAGCTAATTCAATATTTTACGTTTGACTTGTGCCTTGTAGGTGATGGACAAGCTTTCGAGAGTCAGGAGGTGAGTTACTCACTGCTGACTTCCCAACCCCCACCGCATCATTTATATGACTGGCTCAGTTATGTTTCTGATAAATGGGAACTCTCAGAATATTGGTAGTGGGAAATTCTGTGATGTTAATGACATTGAACATCAAGGGAGATGATTAGATTCTCTCTAGTTGGAGATGGTCATTACCTAGCACTTGTATGGCATGCATGTTACTTGCCACTTTTCAGTGCAAGCCTGAATGTTGTCCATGTCTTGCTGTATGCAGGTTCAAATTGCTTCAGTATCTGAGGAGTTATATATGGTCGTGAATTGGAATTGGAATTGTAAACAAACATCCTCACTTTTGACCTCATGTTGGAGAGTCGGTCATTCCTAAAGCAGCTGAAGATGGGCAGACGCTGCCTGTGGAATTCCTGCACAATACCCTGGGGCTACGATGACGGGCCACCAACAACCACAACTGTTTTCCTTTGCACTCTAATGATCCAACCAGTGGCAAGTTTCCCCCACCCCCCAATTACTATTGACCTGAATTTTGCTAGGTCTCCTTGATACCACTGGGTTAGGGCTGGGTTCTTCCGCCTCACCTGCCGCTCGATCGCCATGGGCATTACGCGGACCAATGCAAAAGTCCACTGACCTTGGGCGGGATTCTCCGGTCACTGGGCTGGCGCGACCGGAGAATAGCACCCTTAGCCTCAAGCCCAGTCACTCCCACCTCAGCTCCAGAACTCAGCTCTTAGTCATGTCTGTACCAAGGCTGTAATGAGGACTGGAGCCGAGAGCCCCGAGCAGAACACAAACTGAGTATTGCTGAGTAGGTTACTGCTGAGTAAGTACCACTTGACAGAACTGTCAATGATATCTTCCATCACTTTGCTGGAGATTGAGAGGAGCAATTGGCCGGATTGTATTTGTCCTTTGTTTTAAAATAATGTGATACCAAGAATGGATTTTTTTAAATGTTCAAGTAAAATTTCTATTTGATTTTCTGATTGACATTTGAATGCTATGTTGTATTCAAATTGTGGGTGCATTTATAAAAATGCAATTTACAACATCCAAATAGTGAAATACATATATTCAAAGTCAACACCCTGTTTAATAGTATAGCCAGGAGCAGGATTGCTAACTTTGGAACATACTTTACAATTAACATTGACGCATATTAAATATTAAAACTTGGACAAAATACTGGAGGACAAGAAACTGAATATGCAAATAAAATAAGACATAAATGGCGGGTGAAAGAACGATACAGTAAACCCATCCCGCCTCTGCCAGTCCTCCACAACATTCAGTCCCCGCAGAGCAGCGGGAAAGTGACACAACACAGGGAGCGAATATCTGAGAGTTGGTTCAGGCGATCACAGCAAACCCAGAGAGAATCGCTAATCTTAAGTGAACTGGTTCCAGCTGTGGCGGCTACAACTAATCTCAACAGGCCTGGGTAAAGAAGGGATTGATGCGACCATCAATTCATTCAGAGACATGGGTTGAAGTAAACTGTGGCTTTAATCGGCTTACAACTGAGCCTGCCTGCGACTATACTGAACTGAGGGCGGACTCGCAGGACCGCAGCACTTATACTTCCTGCTGGGGGCGGAGCCAAGGGCGGAGCCCTGTACATGCTTCTCATCTCTCCCTGTGGGCAGAACCGCGCAACGGCTCACAGATGGAGCCCACAAGGACACAGTAATGTACAGTGTGAATTTATAGTGGTTACACATTCACCACAGGGATGAAGGGAGAAATTGCCAAATCAGCCAGGGTCACAACATTCACTGGTTTGTCAGTACATTTGAGGGTGAAGTTCAGCATCAGTGAAAGATGCAGGGGCACAAAATGGATTGTAGAGAATCAGCTGCCTTTATGAACACACTCGATTTTCCTTTCTGTTGACACCAGCAACTTGTCATAATATACACCAGCATATCATGCTGCAGGCACACACTGATGGACACACACAGGGACTAATCAACATGTACAAACACCGCAGCCAATCACCAGTTAGAATACACACACTATAAAGGCAGAGGGCACCATGGTTCCCGTTGATTCTGGGTGCTGCCTCTGAGTGTAACAAGAACTCATCCAGCCCAGCACAGACTCACACCACGTGCTGAGAGAATCAACTGGTTCGGACAAGGCTTAGGTCTCTAGTTCAAGTTAGCATCATTTAGACCCACGGTCATCGTGTGTTAGTTAGTTAGAAGTAGTTAATAAAATTGAGTTGAACTTTCATCAGTGTTGGAAGTGTCTGTTCATCTCTCAAGTCTACACGAGCCAACACTTCACAACTGAGCACAGGTTTTTCAAAAAAAAAATAAAGGCTGTTTTTTACAATAGCCTCGGAGGCAAATGCGAGTCAGATGAGAAAATCTCAAAGATAGCTGTTCCAAAACAAAAGCACTTTACATACCAACTTTTGTCTTAATATTTCCTCGGAGTAGGCCTTCTCTGGTTGCCAGCTGGTTCTGTTCACCATGTTTACCGATTTTTAACCTAATTAAGTTCCATAGGGTCATCCATTAAATGGGAACATAGAAACAGGCGTAGGCCATTCAGTCCTTCTGACCTGTTCTGCCGTTTGATTAGATCATGGCTCATTTGTAACTTCATTGATCTGCCTTGATATCTTCAGGAAAGGTACAGCTGGAAGATACAAACAGCACTGATAGCAAAAACATCAACAGGAAAACTCACCAGTGTATATATTTTTTACCATATCAAAGGCTTGCTGCATTACATTGTAAAGAATCAAAACTGGAAGTTTCCAGGCCGTAAATGTAATTGATTGCTGTTATGTATGTGGGCTATTTCAGCTGTGTGCAATGTTGCATTCATAGAATTTACAGTGCAGAAGGAGGCCATTTGGCCCATTGAGTCTGCCCCGGCTCCTGGAAAGAGCACCCTACCCAAGGTTAACACCTTCACCCTATCCCCATAACCCAGTAACCCCACCCAACACTAAGGGCAATTTTGGACACTAAGGGCAATTTAGCATGGCCAATCCACCTAACCTGCACATCTTTGGACTGTGGGAGGAAACCGGAGGACCCGGAGGAAACCCACGCACACACGGGGAGGATGTGCAGACTCCGCACAGACAGTGACCCAAGCCGGAATCGTACCTGGGAACTTGGAGCTGTGAAGCGATTGTGCTATCCACAATGCTACCGTGCTACTCCACGTTTAAGAACTGAGTCATGTGCCAGGAATTGGTACCCAGCTAGAATAAAAAGCAGGACTGTGCCAGGTATGTGCGCGACTAAGGAATGCACCGCCGATGTCAACATTGCATCCATGGGGGTGGCGTAAAATGCCGTGGCAACATCTGTACATTGACTTTGCTGGTCCATTCAAGCGGCATATGTTCATGGACATTGCTGGTGTAAACTCAAAGTGGCGTGAGGTGGTCTTAATGAAGTCAACCGCTGCAGAACAAAACATTGAGAAACGCGGTGAGATGTTTGCGCTATTCTGGAAACCCAGAGCAGATCGTGAGCAGCAATGGGTCATAGTTAACAGGAGTTTGAAGACTACTGAAATATGGGTGGAATTCAACATATTAAGTCGCTTCACGACCCTCCCGACCCCCACTCACAACACACCCACGGATCGCGGCCCACTGTTTGAAAAACCCTGTAATAGATTATATCAGTATTGCACAGGCAAAAACGCCTTTCAGATTTACAAATGAGTCACCTGGCAAGATTTGGGATTGGATTTTCCAGGCCCTCCCCCCTGCAGTGTGGTTTCAGGAAACAGCGGTAGCTTGTAATTGGCTGATATGCGAATTGGGTGAGATGAAGAGGGGCGGAAGAAGGTTTAAGAACAAAGAATAATACAGCACAGGAACAGGCCCTTCGGCCCTGGTCATTATGAGGGCATGAGGGGCAATTAATAACAGGTCATTATACCAAACTTTGCCAAAACCCTCAGCACTTCCTTGGGCCGTATCCCTCTATACCCATCCTATCCATGTATTTGTCAAGTTGCCTTTTGAACACGATTAATGTATCTGCTTCCACGACCTCCCCTGGCAACGCATTCCAGGCACTCACCACCCTCTGCGTAAAAGATCTGCCTCGCACATCTCCTCTAAACTTTGCCCATGGACCTTAAACCAATGCCCCCTGCTGAGTGACCCCTCCACCTTGGGAAAGATTGCCTGGCCATCCACTCTAGCCATGCCCCTCATAATCTTGTAGCCCTCTATCAGGCCACCCCTCAACCTCCGTCTTTCTGATGAAAACAGTCCGAGTCTATTCAGCCGCTCCACATAGCTAACACCCTTCAGACCAGGCAACATCCTGGTAAACCTCCTCTGCACCCTCTCCAAAGCCTCCACATCCTTCTGGTAGCGTGGCGACCAGAATTGTGCGCAACATTCCAAGTGCGCCTTACCAAGGTTCTATACAATGTAGCATGACTTGCCTGTTTTTATACTCTGTCACACACATTTGCCTGGTAAACCGTTGTACAAACCTGTTTCTCCTACCGCTACCATGTTTGTCTGGAGCATTAAAACAATGCGGAGCAGATAGACTGAATGACCTGTGTTTCCAGTCCAGCAATGTCTGTGGCATTATATGTGGTTTCTCCCTTCTTGCATTAGTGGGGGGGGGGGGGGGGGGGGGGGGGGGGGTGTACCGTGGAACTATGCTGCTTTAAGTAAATGTTTCCTAGAGTCTTTTTAAGTAATTATCAGTTTTGTTTTAAAAGGTTCCTCACAGGATTTGTACAAGGCATGTTTATTAAAAAAAAACAGCACCAGGCTGCCATCCTTAAGCATGTCAAGGAATATTTTCGCTGTTACGATAACATTACTGCACAAATTTGTGGACGATATTCAACAGTATGTAACTGAATTTGAGTGAAAATCTGAGCAAAGATTTGAATCGGAAAATTGGCGCCAAGTTGAATGCAATTTGCAACCAAATTGTCAATTTTGCCCGAAGCAGGTAATGTACCCCTTGGGTGTAATCAGGATCCATTAAAAATCTTAAAGCATTCAACATGATGTCAAAACTCCAAAAGTAAATCTTTAAACTGAACAGAAAAATCTATGTTCTCATCGTCAGTTTAATCGTGGGACCCATTTAATCCCTTGTAAACTGAGTGTTTCTTAAATTGATCCTTCAACAGATTCATCACAATAGTAGACTCTTGTGGTTTGTATCACACTGGGGAATCTGCTGGTAGGTAACATTTATTTCAAATAAGGTGACCTGTCACACACATTCGCCTGGTAAACTGTTGTACAAACGTGTTTCCCCTACGCTATCACGTTATTAATCCCTGCAGTCACTCTTTGTCAAAGTATGATTTCCATACTGTGCTGATGGAGGCCCTACGGCCCATCGAGTTTGCACCGACCCTCTGAAAGAGCACCTGACCTCGCCCCACTCTCCCCATAACCTCCTCACCTTTTGCACACTAAGGTGCAATTTTAGCATGGCCAATCTACCTAACCTGCACATCTTTGGGCTGTGGGAGGAAACCGGAGCACCCGAAGGAAACCCACGCAGACACGGGGAGAACGAGCAAACTCCACACAGTCACCCAAGGGCAGAAGGTTTCACAGGCCCTGCCATTCACCACTGATCTCTCATTTATTTCGCAGGCACATCAGGAAAGCAGCTGGAGACGTCCACTCATAGAATCCGTACCGCGCAGAAGGAGGCCATTTGGCCAATCTGGTCCTACCCTTCGAAAGACCACCCTACCTAGGCCCAATCCCCCAACCTATTCCTACAAACCTACTCTAAGGAGCAATTTAGCATGGCCAATCCACCTAACCTGCACATCTTTGGACTGTGGGAGGAAACCGGAGCACCCGAAGGAAACACACGCACACACGGAGAGAATATACAAACTCCACATTCACCCGAGGTCAGAATCGAACCCAGATCACTGATGCTGTGAGGCAGCAGTGCTAACAACTGTGCCATCATGCAGCCCAAAAGGAGCACCCCAACAAGGCCTACTCTCCCGTAAACCCGTAATCCCACCTAACCTTTGAGCACTAAGTGGCAATTTACCACGGTCAATCCACTTAACCTGCACATCTTTGGAATGTGGGAGGAAATTGGAGGACCCGGAGGAAACTCACACAGAAACGGGGAGAACGTGTAAACTCCACACAGTCGCCTGAGGCTGGAATAGACCCCGGATCCCTCGCACTGTGAGGCAGCAGTGCTAACCACTGTGCCCCCCCTGCCGCCCTGAAGGGCGCCCTCGGAAGGCTGAGGGTTGACCAAATAGGTCTTTAAAACTGTGGAAGAGGAAAAATAGAGAAAACATTTTCCACTTGCAGATGAGACCAGAACTAGGGGCCATCAATATAAGATAGGCACTAATACATCCAATCAGGAATTCAGGAGAAACCTCTTCACCCCTAAGATAGGAAAACCTGGAGCTCAAAGAAGATGATTGAGGTGAGCAGTATATCTACATTTCATAATTAGAAGGATATGCTAATTGGGTGAGATGAAGAAGGGCAGAATTGTCAGCACAGAGCAGACAGACCGAATGGCCTGTGTTTCCGAGCTGTAAATTCAATGCATTTGGACAGCACTGAAGTCATCGAGTGCTCTTCTTTGAATGCTTAATTTTATACGTTTTAAATCTCATAAAACTACTCAGAAAATACTCCTGGCCCACTCCTACTCCTAATTGTTATGTTATGTTATGTTAAATCAATGTGCTGTCGATGATTAAAATTTGTTTCTCTTTCCACAGATGGTTCCTGACCCGCTGACTGCTTCCAACGTTCTCTGAGGTTATTCCATATTTTCAGTGAGGATAGGTCATTAACCTGAAACATTGATGTAAAGATGCACCTGCACTTCCACAGACTTCATTAGTGAACATAATCATTTTTATTAAATAATAACTAGAGAGCAGCTTCATGGACTGTAGCTTCCTCCCAAAATGCCTCTGCCAAGGAGCCTTTCTCACCATGGGGTGATTAATTCCACACTTGTAGTCACAACGGGTCACCCAGACCATGCAACCCTTACTCTGCTGTGTTGCCCTTAAAGGGACAATAACCGCATCCCACCCCTTCAACTCTTATTGAGGAAACGGGAAGGTTGCAGAAAGACTTATCAGCCTAGGAAATTGGGCAAAGAAGTGGCAGATGGAATACAATGTAGAAAAGTGTGAGGTTATGCACTTTGGAGGAAGAGTAGAGGTATACTGTATTTTCTAAACAGAGAAAGGCTTCGGAAATCTGAAGAACTAAGGGACTTAGGGGTCCCAGTTCAGGATTCTCTTCAGGTCAATATGTGAGTTCAGTTGGCAGTTAAGAAGGCAAATGCAATGTTCGCATTCATTTCATGAGGGCTCGAATACAAGAGCAGAGATGTACTCTTGAGGCTGCATAAAGCTCTGGTCAGACCTCATTTGGAATATTGTGAGCAGTTTTGGGCCCTGTATCTAAAGATGTGCTGGCCTTAGGGGGTATCCAGAGGAGGTGCACATGAATGATCTTGAGAATGAAGGACTTGTCATGTGAGGAGCGGTTGTGGACTCTGGGTCTGTACTCGATGGAGTTTAGAAGGTTGGGGTAGATTCCACTGAAACCTACAGAATACTGAGTGGACATGAAGAAGATGTTTCCACTAGTGGGAGAGACTAGAACCCAAGGGCAGAGTCTCAGACTGAAGGGACGATCCTTTAAAACTCAGATGAGGAGGAATTTCTTCAGCTCGAGGGTGGTGAATCTGTGGAACTCGTTGCTGCAGAAGGCTGTGGAGGGAAAGTCACTGAGTGTCTTCCAGACAGGGATACATAGGATATTGATTAATAAAGGGGCCGGGGTTATGGGGAGAAGGCAGGAGAAAGGAGAGGAGAAGCCTATCAGCCATGATCAAATGGCAGAGCATACTCGATGGGCTGAGTGGCCTAATTCTGCTCCTATACTTTATGGTCTTATACAATCTTCAATGACTAATTCACTCAGTCCTAAATACAAACAAACATTATGCACACAAGTTGGATAATTATCAATCGAGTCTTCGAGACGGATTTCTGTTCCTTGTAGATGGCATAACTCTGTCGTCTGAGATGCTGCCACAGGATCAACATGAAAGGAACATCAATAACCAATAATTCTGGCACAAGCAATTTATCACTATTTGCTTTGACGAAGATATCACTCATGTCGATCACAGTTTGATCATGTTTTTTGTGATCACAAACATGTCTTGATGGCAACACTGACAGCTGGAGTTTGTCTCTACTCCTTAAGTGGCCCAGAAATGTGTTTACAAATGATCCATCCCTCCATGTCCACTTGGTATGAACGGAATCTGGTCTTTGAGAGAATAATTCCAGGGGTTCTGCTTGATCCACTATCAAAGTTTCTCACATATATGACTTCATGTACCATAAATGATCGTGCTGTACTATGTGAATCATGGCTTGCTTTCTGATTACTTTGGCTGGCTTCTACCCTCCCTGGCAAATTTGGAAACACAACGCGCAGTCTCGTTCTGAGACGATGTTTCATTAGCAGTTCTGCGGGAAGTACTCCTGTTGCTGCATGTGAAGTGGTATGGTGGCAAAGGAGGAATGGCGAGATTTTGTCCTCCACGGTTTCTACTGACAGTTTCTTTAAGCGAGACATGAAAGTTTGGACAGCTCTCTCAGCTAGTCCGTTTGAGGCTGGGTGGTAAGGCACCGTTCTAATGCGTTTCGGTGAAGTTTTGTTAGCACTCTTGAAATATTGTTCCATTGTCAAACACCATTACTTCAGGTAATCTATGAGTGGAAAAGCATTGGCACAATCCCTCTATGGTAGCATGTGATGTAGGTGACTTCACCTCAAACATGTCCATCTATTTAATTGCGTGCATCAATCGCGTGCAAATAATTGTGCTTTTGCTTCCTTAATCGCACGCTGGAGAATCCTGCTCAGCTGGCAATCAGCAGCACCACCCACAGCTGCAGACTGGCTGGCAGACCTGTTAGAATGTCTCCACCTGGAGAATATTAAGTACACCATCCGAGGGTCGGATGAGGACTTCTACAAAGCAGGGGGGTTATTCACCAGCCCGCTCCAAGACCTGTGCGAGGCCAACAGCGATTAGGCAAGGGGGGGCGGGGGGGGTGAGATAGACAAGAATATGCGCAATGAGCAAGAGCAAAGGGGGAGGAGATGAGAAGGGAACCCAAGGGAGTCACAAAGTGAAACATGGGGTGAAAAGGGAGGAGGGGAGGGGGCAGGAAGCGCACCGCACCCCCCCCCCCCCCCCACCGAACCCACAAGAACAACAACAAATAACACATAAATGAGGAGCGGAGCTCAGTGGTAGGACACCCAGGGCGGAAGCGTTGACTACCAATGTGGGGGGGAGGGGGGCAGGGAGGGGGACAGCGAGGGGGGGGGAAGGTGGACAGGGAGAATGTATGTTAAAAAGTGTGTAAACAAGAAACTGCACATCATGTAAATATAAGGTGCACTTGTGAAATTGTTATTCTGTGAAAATTGAAAAATGCCAATTAAAATTTTTTTTTTAAAGAATTGTGCCCATAGCTGGACCAACATAATTGATATGGATTTGTACCCTTGGCTGGCCAGGCCATTCCCAAGGGTGCAGTGGGACTGTAGCAGGCAAACTTTGTTGCAGTCGACATTGTTGACAGTGCTCGACTAGCTTCTCACTATCAGGCCACCACACATAACTCCCTGGCAAGCATCATCATCTTAGAGAAGCCAGGATGAACGCTGTGTAATTCAGTTGAGGAGCAGCTTTCTGCCTGGTACAGGAATGACTACTCTTGTTCCCCAGAGTACGATGCCATCCTGAGAACTCAATTAATTATTGCGGGTAAAGGATGGTTTCATTTCCTCAGAAACTGGCTCATTTACCCGTCGTGTAAGTATTTTGTCTCTCACTTTGAACAGAAGTGGATCTCAATTGGTCCAATTCCTGATTTGCTTCTCCAAGACTGGCAATGTGACTAAAAAGGTTAATGCCATGTTGATTTCTTGTGGTACCGGAATACAGGTGGTACTTTCTTGCAAGGGTAGGTGGCTAAGTGCTTCATCATTCGCTATGTGTGATCCAGGTAGGTATATTCAGAGGCGGACAGAATCAATTCCCATTGCTGAATTCTTGCCCAGGCGATTGGCGAGATAGTCTTGTCCTTTTTGAAGTGGTTTGTGATCAAAAACGGAAGTGTAGTGTCTACCACGTAAGTACTGGTGGAATTTATTGATGCCCATGTTAGGATACTGGACCAGACCCCAATTTTTATTAGGATACCAGATGAGAAACCCCAAACAATTTTCAATTTGTAAAACTGTGAGGAAAGGATGCTTCACCCCAGGGGTGATGACTCTGACCAATAGGTATCTTTTATGCAAAAACAAACTTTAATCTAAATGCAGAATTAACCACATTAACATCAAAGAAATACCTTTACAATTAAACAATTTTTAAATAAAAGGAGAAACTTTAACTCACTATCTACACCTGTCACTATATATTTTCCAACTAAGCTCCCAATTCAGTTCAAAATCCACTGATAAATAAAGTTAACAATCAGGGTTACTTGCTCTTCTCTGTGCAGGCCTTTGGGGCGAGACCCTTTTAGAAACATCCTGAAAATAATTTTGTATTGTCGGACTCAAAACCTATGGCATGACTGCCTAATCTACAGACAGACCTGGATCCTCCCATACATCATCTGTATCCCACTAAAATGTCCCATGACCTGCTTAGCTAGGACTAAACATCATTCCCATGTAAGTTATCTGCATCCCAGGGAATACCCTATCTATAAACAATATTCCATTAGCCATCTATAAGTAAATGGTGAGAATAAATACCAAACTTAATGTCTCCTTCTCAATGGATGAACACTTCTTTTGATGAATATTTTGTTTTCTGGAAAAATAACCAAAAGGTCTTTGTCGTCTTCTTGGAATAGTTCAGCACCAAAGCCCACATCACTTGCCTCAGTGGCCAGCTTAAATATTCATAGAATTTACAGTGCAGAAGGAAGCCTTTCGGCCCATCGAGTCTGCACCGGCTCTTGGAAAGAGCACACTACCCAAGGTCAACACCTCCCCCTATCCCAATAACCCAGTAACCCCACCCAACACTAAGGGCAATTTTGTACACTAAGGGTAATTTATCATGGCCAATCCACCTAACCTGCACATCTTTGGACTGTGGGAGGAAACCGGAGCACCCGGAGGAAACCCACACACACGGGGAGGATGTGCAGACTCCGCACAGACAGTGACCCAAGCCGGAATCGAACCTGGGACCCTGGAGCTGTGAAGCCATTGTGCTATCCACAATGCTACCGTGCTGCCCTAAATAGCTTGCCATAATTCGGTTTTGCCAAAGCTGGTGCAATGGTTAACACAGTTTTCAGATTGGCAAATGCCTCCTGACATTCTGACGTCCAATTTAATATACGGTTCTTTTTTAAAAGTTCAGTTAGTGGAGCAACCACATTGCTTAAATTTTTCACAAATGTTCTGTGGAAACCACTCTTCCCCAGAAATCTCAAGACTTCAATTTTTGTTGACAGTATTGGGAACTCCCCAATAGCTTTCGTTTTCACATTCCGTTGGGCCATCTGACCATGTTCCACAGCATGGCCGAAGAATGTGACTTGGGCTTATGCAAACTCACTTTTAGTCAAATTTACCATCAAGCCTGTCCACTGTAGTTGATCGCATAATTCATTAAAATGTTCCAGATACCCCTTCCACATTTGAGTGCACACCACCAAACCGGCAATGTACACCGCACAATTCTTGAGTGAAGAAATGATTTTGTTGATTAGTCTTTGGAATGTTGCTGGTGCATTCTTCATCCAAACAGCATAACTTTAAACTGGTACAGACCATATGCCATTACAAAAGTCAAAACGTACTTTGTTCTTCCTGATAAAGATGCTTGCCGGTATCCTTTAAGTAAGCCAATTTTGGTAATGAAGTTTGCTTGTCCCGCCTTTTCGATACACTCTTCCAAACAAGGAATCAGATGCAAATCTGACTTCATAACTGCATTGACTTTCTTGTAGTCCACACATAATCGTGATGCTCCATCTGGTTTTGGTACCATCACAATAAATGATTAGAATCACTACTTACCTCACAGCTTTAGCAGACACACTGCCTATAGGTATTTTAAACCGGATTTTTAAAATTACAATACTGCCACAAATATAATATACAAGTTCTTACATTCATCACACCAAAGGCTCTTGATAGTCCTTCCTTCTCGATTTGTGAGTAGCCTTTTTTGGCCTCTGAGAGGCCCCTTGACACCTATGCTATTGGCCTTTCAGAGCTGTCGTCCATCTAATTGGACAATACTGCACCAACCCCGTGTGAAGAGGCGTTGTAGATCAATATCAGTTCTTTAGATGGGTCGAAGTGTACCAACAGGTTTGAAGGATACAGCAATTGCTTTACTCTGTTGAAAGCTTCTGCGTTGGGAGCCTTCCAAGAAAAATGATGTTTCTTTTTCAAATTAAAGGATAATTTAGCGTGGCCAATCCACCTACCCTGCACATCTTTTGGGTTGTGGGGGTGAAACCCACACAAACACGGGGAGAATGTGCAAACTCCGCACGAACAGTGACCTGGGGCCGGGATCGAACCCAGGTCCTCAGCGTCGTGAGGCAGCGGTGTTAGCCACTGCGCCACCGACCGTCCTCCATTCAGAATTTTAAATATTTACTATTGCCGCTCCTAATTGTCATTGTTCTAATGAAAAAGGATCCAATTTTTGTTGCATTTGTATTTCCTCATACTTACTGGTGAATCTGGAAGAGTCATCTTGAAAGTTTCAGTACCCTTCCTATAGTGCGAAGCCCAATATTGCGCACAGTATTTTGAACTGAAATGCTACATTATTTCGGCTCACTCTGATCACCTACTTTTTTTTCTACCTTATACCACTTGTGGCAAAAAAAAGGCTTATTTTTGTGGCCTTTAATATTTTGTCTACCTATAGTACAAATCCCTCTGTACCCTCTCGAATTATATAAAAATATAATTACCACTGTTATTGTTTTTAATCAAAATGTTGCACCTCACACTGACACTGAAATTCATCTGTCACCTTTTTAGCCCATTCGGTGGCTCAATATTTCATTCCAGTTTCCTTTGCTTTTTCAAATAATTAACTAGACCCTCTGATTTGGTATCATCTGCAATTTTCTGCATCATTCGTTCTGGACCTGTATCCAAATGATTGATACACACAGCAAACAGAAGTGGAGCAAGGGACAAGCCCTGTGGGACACCATTACACACTGTCAACCGCTTTGAAAAATTGCCCTTAACTCATACTCTGCCATTTCTTTCCTTTCTAACCAATTTTCTTATTGTGTTTGCTATTCCCCTCCTTTATCTACACTACTCGATCTTTGTTCATATTCTCCCCTATGGCAACCTGCCAACAACTTTCCAAAAGGCCACTTACATTACATCCTCTGAATTTCTCAACATCCCCCTACCCCCACCCCGCGCTGCACTTACTATGTTTCTTACCCTCTCAAAATCTTTTGGAGATTTTCATGCATGATCATTCCCCTCAAGATTAGTGCTGGCTATACTTCAATCTATTCTGCCTTTGTCAAGGCACATGACTACTTCATCCTTTAATTAGAGCATCAAAAATTTTTCCCTACCACAGATGTTAAGTGAACTGGTCTGTAATTATTTGCATTAGCTCTGCTTCCCTTGTCCAATGGGCAAGATGGCATAATTTAGCCATAATTGATCATTTAATTCCGAGGAGACATTCAGAAGACCAATGCAAGAAATAAAAATATCACAACCGTGCAACGGTACATGATTATTTGAGACTGATGTTTAAGCTCATTTGTCAACAATTCTGTTCATCTGTGAACAGAAGCACATCAGTAACATATAAGATAGTCAGAGGGTTAGATAGGGTGGACAGTGAGAGTCTTTTTCCTCGGATGGTGATGACCAACACGAGGGGACATAGCTTTAAATTGAGGGGTGGTAGATATAGGACAGATGTCAGAGGCAGTTTCTTTACTCAGAGAGTAGTAGGGGTGTGGAACGCCCTGCCTGCAACAGTAGTAGACTCGCCAACTTTAAGGGCATTTAAGTGGTCACTGGATAGACATATGGATGAAAATGGAATAGTGTAGGTCAGATAGGCTTCAGATGGTTTCACAGGTCAGCGCAACATCGAGGGCCGAAGGGCCCGTACTGCGCTGTAATGTTCTATGTTCTATGTTCTAGTAGGCCATTCAGCCCCTCCAGCCTGTTTCTCCAGCCAGTTACATAGTCACAGGTCTGCACCTTCACCACTACCTACCACCTGTGATATTTCAAAGGGAAGGGTTTGGGACGAGAGGGAAAAGGTAAAACGCTGACAGGAAGAGATCTGTTCACTGTGTGCTGCAGACGTGGAGATGTTTTATAGCACTATATCATCAGAGGGTGAACAAATGGGCGCATCACAGAAATATCAACAAGTGTCCGAGTTGTGACAAAGATTGAGTTCATGGTTCATGTTAATATTTTAAAGGCAATATTTAGTTCTGGAAAGATTATTTTTGTGACAGTGAGGAAAGTAAAATGCTTGGCTTTAGCGATTGCTGGACCACCTAATAAAAAAAATGGCAATTCAGTCTCAACGTTGGTTTTCCCCATCGTATTGTTCGGTGCATGGCCGAAAAAAAATGAAGGGGCATCACATTGGCGAGGTGGGCTGCGATTGAGAGAGTGCCCCAATACAAGAAATTAAAAATAGAATCCCCCACCGTGGAACGCCCCCGTGGCACAGTCGCCTGGAAATCACATGGGTACTGTGAAGGGGCACTGCCAGAGCGCAACTTTCTCCCCCCCTGGGGGAGTACTGACATGCATGCATCCGGCAGGTATTACTCGCCAAGTATATGTCATGGGGCCTTTCGTGATTCACGCCGACGTGAATGGACAATCTAATGTGGGGAGGGGGATCTAATGTCTACACTGCTTGAAAGTGTAGTCTAAAGAGGTTTTTAGCTTTGGGAGTTAGCACTGAATTAGTTTAAAAGTATTCAGTGAAATGTGAAAGGATATGTCCTAGTGGAGATGAGTGGAGCTTGAGAAGATTCTCTGGTTTTACTTTAACTGTATGTTTTCTGGCAGAGAAGGATTGGTTGCGGTTTGGACCTTGTGTGGTTTGCAGCTCACAGATAAACCTTGAGAGCCATTTGGTATTGTGACAGCACAGGAGAAGTCTTGGGAAGCTGAAAAGGTGGCAGAAAGTAACTGATTTCATGCTGGATAGGTTCAGGGCTCAGTGCAGCTGGGAGAATGGAATTCAGAGAAACTCTAGGGCAGTGCCGACTTAATGAAGCTAGTGGTCTGCAAAAGAGCTGAAATTATGCTTGTAATTAGAAGCAGGAGTGCAGCTTTATGGAACCTGTGGGATGCAGTCTCAGGAGAAGAGGCTAAACAATCAGGAAGTGAACTGTCATTGAGGCAGTCCAAGTCGGAGCAGCTTTTGAGAGAATTCAGAGGTTAGAGCTTCAAAAGTCAAAAGTTGAAATCCCTCGTGAGGGTGACAGAGTTTCAATGAGATTTTGTGAATTATAATTTTCACTAATTTCTGCGGGGATTTCTGAGAAATCCATGGGATCGGTCTTGGTCACATCTGCCATTTAATGTGCAGTGGTGGTGTTTTACGACAGTTTGGCTGCTGATACATATTTACCTCATGTTAATTCTGAATGTTAGAGTATAAGATAGATTGTTTTACTTTTCTGACTTGTTTTATTCTCACAGTGGATAACTTGGATTTCAGACTTTGTCTGCTTAAACAAAAAGTTACAGATCACAAACCAGTTTGTAACAGCATTGCAGAATTGTAAACCTTTTTGAATCCTGAGGCATGAGGTAGATCATTTCCTAATGCACGGTCATAGATTGATGCTCCGAGATTTTCAAACTCGCTGAAGTCTGTCAAAATCCAGTGAGACTGCATCCACTGTCAGTTAAGGTGTGCCACACGTCCTTCTCCCCAATCCATCCTCTCATTGGTCCCACAATGTGGTCTTATTCACTCCCCTCCTGAAGCTGCCGACCCACGCTGAAATATATCCCAACCGCCCAGTACCTCATCCAAGTGGAGCACGCTTTAAGAGCGATCCCCAAGCATCAGGAGGCTGCCTGAAAGCAGAGAGCATCGTACCCAAGCTTCCCTTGGCTGCAATCCACACGTGGAGCTTTTCAATGTACTGGGTCACTGGGAAACAATCAGGAGACAGCAACACTGGCTGCATTTCCAATAACTTGAGCACGAACTATTCCACATGGCGTTTCATTACAGGAGGTGGCATCTTCATGCAGTAGGTTCATTTTCAAAAACTGAAAAAAAAATAAAGAAATAGATTGCTTGGAATAGATGGAGCTTGTAAATAGCCTCCAAGATTACATTCACAAATTTGCTGACAGTGTAGGAGAATGGCAGTAAGTTTAAAAGAGTGAATAGAATCCATTACACAGGAAGATAATCATCCCACAGCTGAATGATGTCCATTAGAAAACATTTTTATGACATTGATAGTCATTTTTCATTAACTTCTGCAGTATTATATCCCAAGTTACTCAACTATATTGCTCTTCATCACTCATTCGCAGATTGCTGGCTCCTCCAGAAAGCCTAGTTTGCACTTCTCAGTTTCTTTCCTGCCGGGACATCTTTCCACCTGATTCTCACAGAAATGTGTCCTAAACAGCTTTGAAAATGAAGGATTTATGTCGGTAATTGCAAATGCTTTTTAAATGGATTTCATGATTTCCCCTTATCTCTCTGAATTCTTTCTTCACCTGAAATACCGGCAATCACATCCTTCTTGTATCCCAGCCCATTACCGCATATCTCATCCCAAGACTGCGCATATTTTTCAACTGGGAGTTATTTTGTTCGAATCTAAATGTGTTTCCAGGCCAGTGGAAGGTTAACCATTGATAAGGTACAGAATTACACAAGTATTAAGGGAGTAAACCTTGTCTCGATGGTGAGATCATCCTGGGTCGTAGAAGAATATGCAAATCTTCAAACTGTTACCTGATCTTTTCTGTGCAACCACTCCGCAGGTTTTCAGTGACACAGAACATTAGGCTGATGTGCAGAGAATATCATTTTCCCTCCAAGTGCTGTGCGGTGAACACTGAAGGAACAGAAGGATCAAGTAATGTTCTGATTAACTTTCCCCCCCATCAACAGCTGGAGGATATCTGTGACTATCTTGGGCTGATCCCACAATTTGCTTACTCATTTTCTACTCTTCTCTGCTCTTTTGAAGGCACTGAATTACCTTCATGTACAGCAACTCTCCAAAGCATTGCCTACATGACTTGTCTTTCCCCCTCCCTTTTGTTTCAGGAGCATAGGAGCAGGAGCAGGCCATTTGGCCCTTCGAGCCTGCTCCACCGTTCAACAGGGTCACGGCCGATCTGGTTGTGGTCTCAACTCCACTTTCCCCTCCCCCTCCCCATAACGCTTGACTTCCTTGTCTATTCAATATCTGTTTAACGCTGCCATGAATAAATTCAAAAACATTTAAATTAAATTCTATTATTTTCCTCCCCTCTCCTTGCTGCAATATAACTCCATGTACAGCCCATGAGGTTCAAACATGATGGGCTAGATCCTCCGGTTGCCCAGCCGCCTGTTTATCGGCAGTGCGCCATTCACTGGCGGCGGAATTCTCTACACCCGCCACTTGTCAATGAGATTCCCCATTGAAGCCACCCCACGCCGTCGGGAAACGAACGGATGGGGGAGCACTGCTGGCGGGAATATAATAATAATCTGCATTAGTGTCACAAGTAGGCTGACATTAACACTGCAATGAAGGTATTGTGAAAATCCCCCAGTTGCTACACTCCGCTGCCTGTTCAGGTACACAGAGGGAGAATTCAGAATGTCCAATTCACCTAACAAGCACGTCTTTTGGGACTTGTGGGAGGAAACCGGAACACAGAGGAAACCCACGCAGACACGGGGAGAACGTACAGACTTCACACAGACAGTGACCCAAGCCGGGAATTGAACCCATGTCCCTGGCGCTGGGAAGCAACAGTGCTAACGACTGTGCCGCCGTGCAGTCCATAAGAGAATCTCAATGGCCAGAGAATTCTAGGCATTAACTATTATTCTTAACAAGTGAGCATAGATGATGGGTGCGATTTGCTGGCCATTCCCGTCGGCACAATCATCTGGTCCTGCCCACGGTGGTCCCCTGCTGCATGTTCCCCAGTAGTAGAGGGTGTGAACAATGGAAAAAACCCCAATGGCAGGTCGTCTCCGCATCGCAGAGTGGGCAGAAAATCCCACCTCACATATTGGGAGCTTATTCCACTGCAGAGGGGAGTACACCTGAGTCCATATCTGCTCTCACAAAGTCCCTAATCTCGTGAACCATGATAAATTGTGTTATAGACGGGAGAGTTTGGCCTCCTCATTTAAGGAATACGTCTGGTTCGCTATTGTTCGTAAAATGGTCCACCCATTGGAAAATTATCCATTCTACTCCAATCTTTCAGATTGTGTTGGGCGGGAGTGGGTGGCTGAATATAAAAAGGAAAATGACTCAGTTGGCAATGTTTTTATCTGCTGCGTCACGTGTCCTTGAGTTCTGTAAATTAGTTTTGCTATTGACAGGTGACAATAGATGAACTGGAACCCTTAATTCCTTCCCTTCTCTCAGTAATCAGTGTGGTTTTTTTCTGAAAAGATAGATGTGTGTTTCTAAATCCATGTTAGTGTATGATCAATTTTTAAAATGCCAGCAGCAGACTTTCATGGGTTTCAACAAAGAGAATTATTTATAGATACGCTCACCCCAAAAGGTGTAAATTCTACATAAATCAAATACCACGTAATCAAGAAAGATACAATTAAAGAGGGTAGTGCAGTTCTGCAAGTAGAAACCAGTAGAGTAGCTAACAGTGCATATCCCTTTGAGAGACCAATGAAGAAGGAAGTGTTTCTCACTCTTGAATTGTCATTTTAGATGGGTAGGGTTCAGATGTTAGGATTACTTTGAAGAGGGTAATGTTCAGCAGGTCATGAAGACAAGCATTGTGACTGTTGTATCAGGAGGTCCAGTTTCTTTTCAGATGTCCTCGTAACTTTGAAGTCAGGCGGGATGCTGTTTAAAAGACGATCAAAAGGTAAAGATGGCACAGCCTTTCTCTGTAGCTGTTGTGTTGTTGGTGTTATTCTGCAGACTGTCCCAGGTCTCTTCATAGTTTTGGAATAAAACTCAGTATCAGAGATTCAGTTTCAGTCATGTGGTCAATGGCCACTGACATACAAAAGAATACTTAACTTGTGGATAATTCATCTCATCAGCTATCTTTTACATTCCAAACCTGGAGACGTAGGACAGGATTTCCCAGCCCCTCCCACCGGTGGGGAATTTTCCAGACCTACTGTGGCAGTTCCCTGGCAGTGCAGCGGGCAAGCAATGCAAATGGTCATTGACTTCAGCGGGACCAAAAGATCCGCTAGTGGACAATGGCAAGCAGCCTCTACCACTGGAAAATCCACTGCGGTGAGGCCAGAAAATCACGGTCATAGAGTCAAGGCGCAGAATTCTCCCATCTCGTCCAAAGTGGCTTAGGCGATGGAGAAGCAAGCTGGAGCCAAAACATCAAAAAACCCATTGGTGTAAAATCATGTTGCAATTCTCCCAATGGTGGGATAAAGGCGGGTTAGTCTGCCCACTGGCTGGTGGTATGAATGGTATTTGCATCTCATGAATGCAAATCAAAACAGCTGCCCGCCGGCATCCCAAGTCAGGCCTTCCAAACTTACGTCATGTCAGCGTGATGTTAGAAACATACAAACGGTATGTACAAACAGCAGCACGGTAGCATTGTGGATAGCACAATTGCTTCACAGCTCCAGGGTCCCAGGTTCGATTCCAGCTTGGGTCACTGTCTGTTTGCGTGGTTTCCTCTGGGTGCTCCGGTTTCCTCCCACAGTCCAAAGATGTGCAGGCTAGGTGGATTGGCCATGATAAATTACCCTTAGTGTCCAAAATTGCCCTTAGTGTTGGGTGGGGTTACTGGGTTATGGGGATAGGATGGAGGTGTTGACCTTGGGTAGGGTGCTCTTTCCAAGAGCCGGTGCAGACTCGATGGGCCAAATGGCCTCCTTCTGTACTGTAAATTCAATAAAATGAAACATTTGGGGCGGGATTCTCCGAGTGTCCGTGCCGAAATCGTGATCGGTGCGGGTCGGAGAATGGTCGTCTGACATGATATCAGGTCCGACGCTGCGCCCGCGATTCTCCGGCCCTCGGAGAATCGGCGGCAATCATGCGCGCGGTCAACATGGCACCGATCGGGGGCCATTGAAAGACGCCCCCGCGACAATTCACTGAGTGTAGGCCGAGTTCCCGATGGCATGGTTCTCTCCTGGTTCCACCATCGAGAACTTGGCGTGGCGGCTGCGGACTCAGTCTGCGGCCGCCCTGGAGGGGGACAGGGGGATATTTCACAGAGGAGGCCTCCAAGATGACCAGGCTACCCATCGGGGTCCACCAATCCGCAGGCACGCGCGATCTGGAGGAGGGCTATGTTTTTTGTGCCGGTCCGTGGTGTGGGTCGGCCATGTCACGCGGGGTGGCCGATGCAGGCCGTCGCCGTGCGCATGCGCAGACCCCCGACCGGAAGTGCAGGGTCCCGTATCGGCAGCCGGAGCTGCGAGGAGCACGCCGGGGCCCTGATAGCCCCCTGCAAATCGGAGAATCACCCTGTACTTTCCCCAGGTAAGTCCTGAGTGACTCGCGCACGTTTTGTCGCGACATGGGGACATAGCCCATAATTGGAGAAACCCTCTCAGGACTTAGAAGCAGGAGTAGACCGCTCGGCCCCTTGAGCCTGCTCCACCATTCAATAAAATCAAGGCAGATTGGATTGTAATCTCAACTCCACATTCTGCTGACCACTGATAACTTTTACCACCCTTGTCAATCTAGAATCTATCTCGTTCTACCTCAAAAATATTCAAATATTTTGCTTATTCAGGAAGAACTTTCCAGAAACTCACAACCCTCTGAGAGAAAACCTCTTCTTATCTCCGTCTTAAATGAGCAACCCCTCATTTTTAAACAGTGACCCCGAGTTCTAAATTCACTGGCAAGTGACAACTTCCTCTCCACATCCACCCTGTAAATACCCTCAGAATCTTAAAGGTTTAGGTCAAGTCGCTTCTTACTTTTCTGAACTCTAGTCAGTACAAACCTAACCTCTCCAACTTTCCTCATTAGCCAACACACAATTTCCTGGTTTTAGTCTAGTAGATCTTTTCCGGACCGCTTCTAACACATTTACATTACTGTACACAATAATCTAGATGAGGTCTCACCAATGCCCTGTGCAACTGAAGCATCAACTCCCTACTTTTGTCATCAATTCCCCTTGAAATAAACAGCAAATTCTATTTGCTTTCCTATTTACTTGCTGCAACTGTAAAATAGCCTTTTGCAATTCATGCACTAGGTCGGGGACATCCAAATCCCTCTGCACCTCAAAGCTCTGTAATCTCTCACTATTTAGACAATAAGCTTATTTTTCCTGCCAAAATGAAAAATTCCACACTTTCCAAAATTATACTCCATTTGGCAGAGTTTTGCCCACTCGCTTAACCTATCTTTGTCCCTTTCTGGCCTCCTTACATACGCTTCACAATTTACTTTTCCACCAATATTTGTGTGGTCAGCAAATTTCTCAACCATACCTTCAATCTCTTCATCCAACTCATTTATATAAATTGTAAAAAGTTGATGCCCCGGCACTGATTACTGTGGCATACCACTCATCACATCCTGCCAAGCAGAAAAATACCCATTTATGCCAACTCTGTTTCCTGCCAGCTGACCAATCTTCAATCGATGCCAATATGTTACCCTCTACACCATGAGCTTTTATTTTCTGCAACAATTTTTGATCTGGCACCTTATCAAATTTACTTCTAGAAATCTAAGTATAGAATATCCACCGGTATCCACAGCACATTATAGAATCATAGAATTTATAGTGCAGAAGGAGGCCAATCGGCCCATCGAGTCTGCACCGGCCCTTGGAAAAAGCACCCTACGTAAGCCCCATGTCTCCACCCTATCTCCTTTATCCCCAAAACCCAGTAACCCCACCTACCCTTTTTGGATGCTAAGGGCAATTTATCATGGCCAATCCACCTAACCTGCACATCTTTAGACTGTGGGAGGAAACAGGAGCACCCGGAGGAAAGCCACGCACACACGGGGAGAACGTGCATACTCCATACAGACAGTGACCCAAGTCGAGAATCGAACCTGGGACCCTGGAGCTGTGAAGCAACTGTGCTAAACACTGTGCTACCATGCTGCCCATCCTCCTACCGTGACTCCTTCAAAGAACTCCAATAAATTGGTTAAACATGATGTCCCTTTCACAAAACCATGTTGACTCTGCCTGGTGACTTTGAATTTTCCCAAGTGCCCTTCCATAACATCATTAATAATAGCCTCTAATATTTCCCGTATTACAGACGTTAAGCTAACTGGCTTGTCATTTCCTGCTTTCTGTCTCCTTTCCTTTTTGAATAAAGAGGTTACTTTTGCTATTTTCCAATCTAATGGAACCTTCGCCAAATCTAGGGAATTTTGGAAAATTAGAACCAATGCATCATTCGCAACTCCTTCGAAGATGGGTGAAGTCTATCGGGACCTGGGAATTTGTCAGCCCGCACACCCACTGAAGTGTTGGCTAGTGTAGGCTAGAGAGATGAACAGACACTTCCAACACTGACGAAGGTTCAACACAATTTTATTAACTACATCTAACTAACTAACACATGATGACTGTGGTTATAAGTAATGCTAACTTAAACTAGAGACCTAAGCCTTGTCCGAACCAGTTGATTCTCTCAGCACGTGTTGTGAGTTCATGCTGGGCTGAATGAGTTCCTGTTACACTCAGAGGCAGCACCCAGAATGAGCGGGAACCATGGTGCCCTCTGCCTTTATAGTGTGTGTATTCTAACTGGTGATTGGCTGCGGTGTTTGTACATGTTGATTGGTCCCTGTGTGTGTCCATCAGTGTGTGTCTGCACCATGATATACTGGTGTATATTATGACACCCACCAGCTAGTTTGTTGCCACTTCACTGGTGATTGTAATTTTCCTGAGTTCCTCTCTTCCTTTCATTTCCAAATTAACAGCTGTTCCTGGGGTGTGGGCTGCGACCTCTATAATGAAAACCAATGCAAAACACTTGTGTAATTCAACGGAATTGCTCGACTCACATTATCAATTCCTGAGTCACACTTTCTATCGGGCCAACTTTCACTTTGGTCATTCTTTTATTTTTAAAATGTCTGTACGTTGGTCTTAAAGCTGATAGCTAAAGAGTGATCTGCACAAGACGGCCCTCTGTCAGCAATAGACTTCGAGGTGAGCGTAACAAAGCCTACCTGCCATTGCACTGCTACTGATCTGCTGTTTACCACTCTGCTGGGCAGACGGGTTCCTGCCCTCCATTTACATTCCGAGCTGGTCGTCAGGGACAGCATGGTGCTGCTGGATCCATGGATCTCCTGTGTCATCGTCTCGGATTCAGTACAGCACCTGAGGTTGGGGAACACAGGGGGTCTCCTTCTCCTGGTGCCACACACTGGTCTCCATCGGGACAGCACTGCGCTGTGGGATTTGTGCAGCCACTGCAATAAAGGTTCAAAATTCAACTGGCGGTAGAGTGCAATGTGAGACTGGGTGTGGAGGGGTCGGACTTACAAAGACAAGGGGGAAACGTGGAAGGAGGGCTGTGCAAGGAGGGGGGTGTTTGGATGGGCTAGGATGGCAAGCTGAGCGGCATGAAGAGATGAATAATTGAGTGGATGAAGTAGATGAATAATTGAAGGCAGGAAAGATCAGGGGGAGGGAAGCTGGACCCTGACAAGGCTGCAAGAGAAGCTCACAAAGAAGAGGGTCAAAGGATACCACATAGTTTACAGACATTGTTTGATGTGGAGATGCCGGCGTTGGACTGGGGTGAGCCTAGTAAGAAGTCTTACAACACCAAGTTAAAGTCCAACAGGTTTGTTTCAAACACTAGCTTTCGGAGCACTGCTCCTTCACCTGATTCACCTGAGGAAGGAGCAGTGCTCCGAAAGCTTGTGTTTGAAACAAACCTGTTGGACTTTAACCTGGTGTTGTAAGACTTCTTACTATACATTGTTTGGGCTGTTTAGCACAGGGTTAAATCGCTGGCTTTGAAAGCAGACCAAGGCAGGCCAGCAGCACAGTTTGATTCCCGTAACAGACCTCCTGAACAGGCGCCGGAATGTGGCGACTAGGGGCTTTTCACAGTAACTTCATTCGAAGCCTACTTGTGACTATAAGCGATTTTCATTTTCACATAGTATACAGGGTAGAGATCCAAGTGGGCACCTTTACAGGGGATCAACTCAGGGGGAAGGTGGTTGAATCGAGGAACAGACTTCGCCTTGAGGCTGTGAGCCTTTTCCCTTTGGGTTGCTGACTTCCTGCATGGTTTGGTGAAGACAGGTGGGCTGGAGGGTGTGATGTGAGTGTGCTGGACTGGTATTCAAATATGGCGCCTGGAACTTTGGACCCACCAGCTGACGGCGGACAGACAAACAAATTGCTGGCCTGCCAAGTGACTTGGAGAGGAAGTCGCCTGAGCATAACTAATGAGGTGCCACGCCTAGAGTCTTGCGCGGGATCCTGCCATTCTGGCCAGAGGAACGGCACCACCATAGCATTTAGTGTCAAAAATTGAGAACTCCACTCCAGAAGTCCACTGACTGTTTTTCGGATTAGATATCAACTATGGGAGGGGTGATCTCCAGAAAGGAGTTCTGTCTAGGCATAGCCATTCAAGGGAAAGATCCCACCCACTATGATTCAATTCAGAACTTTTCTGATGCTTAATAGTCTGGTTTGAAATTGCAAATGTCTCCTGACCCTCTTGGCAACCATCTTAACAGCTTGTTAGCATCAATTTTCAAATAAATGAAGGCAGTTCCAGAAGCTTCTAAACAAGCATACTTCATTTTAAAGTTATGAATACCATATGCTTTTCAATTGAGCATGACAGATTGCTTTCAAAATGGTGGATGCAGAAGATCTCACGACGTCATATCATATCTCGGACATGCGTCACTGTTCCTCATTGTCCCCAAGGCATATCATGGAATTTCTCCTGAACACAAATTTGGGATCACCGCGATGATAGGAAGTGCAGGAGTTCAAGGTAAGGCCCACAACCACCCTCAAAAGGCACATAGGGATGGGCTGTAAGCTTTCCCACTTTTCATCCATACACTTTGAATGACAAAAAAAAGAATAGGCACAGGAATGTATCCCAAAGTCTTGGCCAACAATCCTCCCACAAAATCTACAAAAAAATCAATTCACCAGATTCACCTAATTTTCTGCCTATGGAACCTTGGTAAGTAGATTAAGTGCTGCCATATTTTATATAAATATCATCAATTAATGCATATGCATTTCATCAATTACAATACTTCGCACATATTAACATTTTTTTATTTAAATACGGAAATATCTTGGTGATCCTTTGTCTGCCGCAATAATATGCTTCCAAAACATAACAGGACACTTCATACAACACCTGTAACACAGACACTACGCTGGAATCTGGCCTGAGTTTAGGAGGAGTCAGAATTGCTCTTTCAATCCCAACAACGAAAAGAATCAAAAGATTTTCAGGACAAAACTTCACCTCTTTCACTTGGTTGGCTATGCTGCTGCTGACATCATTGCACCACGGTTAATAAAAAGAAGAACTGCTTGACCATAGGGTAATCATTGGTGCTAGCTTAATGCTCTTCACAGCTGGCCTTCCTGGCAAGGACAGACTGAAGAGACAGGGCTGTGCTTTCTCCACCCTGCGCTATAGAAAATGAAAAATTGAAACTGCGGCTTTATATTAGCATGTGGTGCAGAAATCATACTGCAGCCCTCGAAAGGAGGATTGCCGTTTTATGTTGACTGAATTACAGTACGAGTTGTAACAAAGTTCTGTGCATTTGATGCAGAACCCAAAATTATACCCAAGTTACTCAAATAAATGAGTATATAATAAGAATAATAGCTTATTGCCACAAGTGGGCTTCAATTAAGTTACTGTGAAAAGCCCCTAGTCGTCACATTCCGGCACCTGTTCGGGGAGGCTGGTACGGGAATTGAACCCGCGCTGCTGACCTTGCTCTGCATTACATGCCTGCTATTTAGCCCACTGTGCTAAACCAGCCCCTTGCTAAACCAGCCCCTAAGAGCTGTGTAATGAGGCAGTGTCATCATATTTCATATGTCTGCCTCGAAGGACATAAAAACTATTTAGACGACACGGTGGCACAGTGGTTAGCACTACTGCCTCACAGCACCAGGGACACGGGTTCAATTCCAGTCTCGGGTGACAGTCTGTGGAGTTTGTACATTCTCCCTGTGTCTGCATGGGTTTCCTCCGAGTGCTCCAGTTTCCTCCCACAGTTAAAAGAGGTGCAGGTTAGGTGGATTGGCCGTGTTAAATGGCCCCTTTAGTATTCAAAGATGCGCAGATTAGGTGGGGTTGTGGGGATAAGGTGGGGGAGAGGGCCTAGGTAGGGTGCTCTTCCCGACTGCAGACTCGATGGGCTGAATGGCCTCCTTCTGCACTGTAGAGATTCTACAAATTCTATGGAATCTATGGAATATGATGGTGAACCTTATAAAGCTTTATATAAAGTGACAAAATGTAGATTGATCTGGGGAGAGGGGGGCTGCAGCTGTTGTTGCCACAAATCTTTTCTTTCGGATGAGACGATACAATATGGCTTTGGACTGCCTGTCCAGTTTGAGGTGAAATATTCCACAGCACTCAAAAGGGCAAGAGGAGGGGAGTTCCTTCATTGTCCAGGCTAACATCCAGCCTTCACCCAGTATCATCAGAGCAGACAAAATTGATCAATTGGGCGGCACGGCTGGGCAGCACGGTGGCGCAGTGGGTTAGCATTGCTGCCAAGGTCCCAGTTTCAATCCCAGCTCTGGGTCACTGTCCGTGTGGAGTTTGCACATTCTCCCCGTGTTTGCGTGGGTTTCGCCCCCACAACCCAAAGATGTGCAGGGTTGGTGGATTGACCAGGCTAAATTGCCCCTTAATTGGAAAAACTGTATTGGGTACTCTAAATTTTTTTTAAAATTGGCGGCACGGTGGCACAGTGGTTAGCACTGCTGCCTTACAGCTCCAGGGACCCAGGTTCATTTCCGGCCTTGGGTTAATGTCTATGTGGAGTCTGCACTTTCTCCCTGTTTCTGCGTGGGTTTCCGTTGGGTGCTCCAATTTCCTCCGATAGTCCAAACATGTGGCAGTAATGTGGATTGACCATGCTAAATTACCCCTTAGTATCCAAAGGTTAGGTGGGGTTACTGGGTTACGGGAATAAGGTGGAGGTGTGGGCTCAGGAGGATGCCCCTTCCAGGGGCCAGTGTAGACTCAATGGGCCAAATGGCCTCTTTCGGCACTGTAAATTTTCTACTTGCTCTTTCTGAGCTGTTGGTGTGCAATAAAATAACAGACTATATTTTCAAAATTACTGTAACAATCATGAAGAGTTTCAGGATGTTCCGCTGCAGTGATAGGCAGTATAGACATGCAACATATTTGTTTCTACTTTGCCAACCCCAATATTACTAATGTTCCTATTCGGAAAAGCGAGGCGGATAAGAAAATGCAAAGTTAATCAGCCAGCAAACCTTGGGTGCAGCAACCCCTGTTGAATACGATTTACACAATTATTATTTACAAAAATTATTATTTTTTTCTTACCTTTCCACTTTTGACTTTCCTTCAATCTTAATTTTAGATCTGTATCTCCCACCTGGGGCGGGATTCAGCCACTTGTCTCACGGCAACGCGCCATTCCATGGTGACGGGATTCTGTCTTCCCTCCGCTTGTCAATGGGATTTCCCATTGAAACTACCACACACTTCCGGCAAAACCATGGGTGGGGATGCTCTGCCAGCGGGAAAAGAGAATCCCAACGGCGGAGAACTCCTGCCCAGATCTGCCATATGTGCTACTTATTCACCATCGCAGATTTAGATTACACAGTGGCTCGATTGTTTGACATGCAACATTACACAATTCCCAAATTAATAAATATGGAAATATTAAATATGAATACTTAACACAATATTCTATAAGTTGAAAATATTGAATTCTACATGGATTATATGCAGACTCATGGGACAAAACGTTCCTCTTCCTCCCATGGCAGGTTTGCCTGTGGGCGGGAGAAGAGAGACTAGCGGGAGCCAGAAAAGTTAGAAAACTGCCAGCGTAATATCACAGCGTTTCTTCCAGTAGCAGGTCAATGGCATCCCAATCTTCCCGCTAGCAATTGGCGAGAATGTTGTCTGAATTCATTTGCCTCTCAAGCATGCTCATTAAAACAGCCCCCTGCCAGGTCTTGCCTCCCGCCAGCGGGAATTTACCCCAGTGTGAAGCCTTACTGATAAAGAGTGGCATGGCGGTCCTCAATTCACCAGAGACTTTGAGCTTTGTGCAACAAAGACTTTTTGCCACAATGCTACGCTGCTCCTGAAATGAAATGAAATGAAATGAAATGAAAATGAAATGAAATAAAAATGAAAATTGCTTATTGTCACGAGTAGGCTTCAATGAAGTTACTGTGAAAAGCCCCTAGTCGCCACATTCCGGCGCCTGTCCGGGGAGGCTGATACGGGAATCGAACCGTGCTGCTGGCCTGCTTGGTCTGCTTTAAAAGCCAGCGATTTAGCCTGGTGAGCTAAATCAGCCCCTAATTCCTGATTCGCTGTACACCCCTCTGCCAGAGCAGACTGGTTCCTGCCCTCCACCTCCATGTCGCGATGGTCTTCATGGACAGCACCATGCTGCTGGACCCATGGACCCTCAGGTCTCACCAACATGGATCGGTACTGCACCTGGGGTAGGGGAGTACAGGGCCTCCTTCTTCCTGATGCCAAGCACCAGTGTCTATCTGGGCAACACTGTGCTGTGGGACTCATGCAGCCACTGCAAACAACGTCCGAAGTTCCACTGAGGATGGGGTACGAGGTGAGGCTGGAGTGTGGGGGTGGATAGACAAAGACAACGGGGGCAATGTGGTAGGAGGGCTGTGCAAGAAGGATGTTAGGGGAAGGATGATGGCTCACGGTGGCAGGTAGAGGGGGAAACAGGTGGATGAAGAGGACAAACAATGAAAGGCAGGGGGAAAATGGAGGGGCAGGAAGCTAGACCCTGACTAGACTGCATGAAACACAGACATACTAGGAGATCTAAGTGATAGCAAATGTCTTATTGGAAGGGGATGCATGCAGACTGCAGATTACGGAGTGGAACCTGTTCGTGTGGCATATCGGGGATGATTCACATGATCACTAAACAGGTCTGGAGCTGCAGTGCTTTGTGAGGGTTATTGTTGTCCATTGTTCTCTTTGAAACGAGAAATTTGTCAAGGCTCCACTTTAACACCAGCGGCTGGCAGACAGGAGTCAGAGAGTGCAGATATTCCTGCTGTTAAATGGAAAGGAGTCACAGATATTCAGCAGTCCAGGGGATACCTGAACCTCAGCTGAAGGCAGAGAAAGGAGACAGTGCAGAAGAGCAATGGGCAATGCAGAAGGAGCATTGGGAGAATGGTGTGCCCCAGCTGCAGGCAGGGGCCAGGGCTGTCAAAGAAAAAATGCACAGCAGGGTTGTCCTACAGTCAATGTCCCTGGGTTCGGTGGGTTCATACCTGGCAGCAGAGGGTAAGGTGATGGTCACAGCTTGCAGCCTGTAGAGAGGGAATACATAATACATTGATGGGTGAGGGGGGGATGTGAAACTCACATGGGGTGGGGGGGGGGGGGGGGGGGGGGGGGGGGAGAATCCCCTATAAGTGACAGTGCACATGGCCTCCAGATGAGGTGAGTACAAGTCCATGTGAGGCATCGTTGCCAAGCACGTGATGGACTCAGGTGGGGAGCGTGTCACTATCCAGCGCCACAACAACAGAGTCCAGTATTGGTGAGGCAGGCGAGTGAATACTAGGTGGTATCTCTACCTGCGCATTGTGAGGCGGCAGGGAAACCAGAGGCTCAGGGACAGAGGGTGGGGTGATCGAACTCCGTCCTGTAATAAAGGTGCAGCACCACCATCCCGACATTAAGGTAAAATGGCTTCTTCCAAAATCAAAAATAAGATTGGTTCTGTCTGGGAGGGGTACAATGACGTGTGGGAGGATGGCTAAACTGGGTCTACGGCTCCTTCCCGAAATACCTACTCACTTGTTGGTGTCGCTACAGTGGAGAGGGTCCAGGTAAATTACACAGGATACGCACCCCATTGGCCAGGAAGCAAGAGCAAGCCAGATTTCTCATTTCGAATTGGGAAAGGCACAATTCAATCACTTCACATCAAATTTGGAAAAGCTACAGTGTGGAAGACAAGAATGCAGCCTTGCAGGCTTTGGTGGATTGATGCATCAATTCTGCCATACCATCAGTGAAGGGGAATCACAGGTTAACAACTAATGCCACTCATCAGTGTTCAAACAGATTGCATTCATTCACCATAAACAGACATAGTTCTGCCAAGTCAGTGAGTGAAGTTCAGAGCCACTTTGTTTCAATGATGTAATTCACAAGTTCACCCCCAACACACAGGGCTCCAGATGTAACACCTGTGGAATGGAATGCTGCCCATCTCGCTGTGTGTGCTGGAGTCCCAGAGGTAAGGTAACATGAGGAACAACGCAATCTCAGCTGGAAAAGCTTAGCTGCCCAACTTCCAACACAGGTCTCTCATTCACACCTTTCTTTTCAGCACCCTTTAACCATTCTGGTCTACAATATCTTTTCAGAGCGGAGACAGACATGAGAATAGATGCGGTGGTCAAAGGAGCTTTTATAAGATTTTGATTCAAGGCAGACGGTGAAGGAGGTAAAGGTGTCAGCATGCGCAGCTTCAGCAGGAGGTGCTGCGTGAGGGAATAGGCCAGAGGGAGCGTGAGCATAAATAGGAGGCTGAGGAGCAGAAGCCCTGACAGCAAAGACAACTGGCAACATCAAGGGCCTATCGTCCACCAATGTCCTTTCTGCTTAGTGACTATCAAAGTTTTTCCCGATGTTCCGTTCTCTCCCTTTGCATCTCCACCATGAGCTGGCAGCTTCTTCCAGAGGCTCATGATTTTCCTGGGACTGATCGGGTGGCTGGTCTCCAGCAGCCCTCCGAATGCCGGAGATTTGGGTTGTCACTGCCTCCGACTGCCGCGGGGACATGTCAGTGAGGTGTCCTCCAGAAAGTGACCCCAAGTCGAACCTTGAACTACGCCCCATCAAGGTGTGTGCCTCAGCGCAGGCGGGTGAGCGCTGTGACAGTTCTTCCTGAGCCCCATCATCTTCAGACTTGCTCCGGGGACCCGGGGTGCTGCCGGGCTGGCAAGTTGGCCATGGTCTGCTGGTGCCTGCAAAAGACAACAGGGCAGTTTTGAGTGGATGAGCTGAAGCTAATTCAGAGTACATGGCACTCGGTGTGAATTGCAGGATTGCAGGAAGCGATGGGGCTGACATCCTACCAAGTGGTTGCAAAAGGTCAAACTCTGCGTTGCCACAGGAGCGATCCCTGCCTTCGATGGCAAGCTCTGAGGAAACTTCCTCAAATTCACTGAGGACAGTGAGCTCTGCTGTCCCTCCCCCAATCTGGGCTCTCTCACATTTCTTGCACAAGTTTGTTTGTGTGGAGAGAAAAGAAAGAGATGTGATGAGAGGGGTGGTGCAGAGGTTGGGTGAAATGCACGTCCTCTGTGTGTGCTGTACCCTACCCGGAAGGGACAGAGATTGGAGTTCAAGCAACAAGACAGAAGGAATGGGGGTGTTGTGAAAGTCTCGTTGAGAGAGTGAGTGTTAATATATGTCCCTTGCGACTGAATGTATGAGATCTGTGAAGAGAGTAGTCAGTTGAGTACATGATGCCATCCTGAGAGTTTGATAGTGGAGGGAGCTGAGAGAGGACTTACCCTGGGAAAGCAGCGAGGTACGTCATCCACTTCCAGCACTGGATGACACTCCATGGACAGGTGACAGCCATGCTGACCTCCTGAATAACCGCCTCCCAGGCCAGGGAGGTGAGGTTTGCATGCTTTTTGAAACATCCCAGGTGTACAGCACATGTCATTGTCCCAGACTCCACTAATAAGGGAGCGAAAGCTGGTGCTTCTTCTTGAAGCAACTGCTTCTGCCTCCTGGCATGTTGGAGGGTCTCCTGAAGTTAGGTGGGCTGGAGGGAGTGAAATGAGTGCGCTGGACTGGTGTTTAAATATGGCTTTGAGATCTTTGACCCAGCAGCTGACGACGGGCAGATGAATCAGCTGCCGGAATGCCAGGTGTGTTGGAGGGGATCTTGCCTGTGCATAATTAATGGGCTTCCCAGCGCAGATTCTGGGACCGGATTCTGCCATTCCGGCTAACGGTAAAGACACGCGCTGGAGCCCCCCGCCACCTCACTTAGTCTCAGCACGACAGAATTCGCCGATCGGCCGCCATTCAACTAATTGGTAACAAAGTCCCATAGCGCGCTCGTTCAGTCGCGTGTTTCCCGGCGCTCACTGCAGCGAGAAACACATTGCTGCACAACACGGCTCCCGCTGTATCAAGGGTCTCTGAGGGGAATGCACAGTCATGGCCACTGTGCAATGGCAGCTTCGCTTGCTGGAACTCCCCAGTGTGGCGAGAGATCGGATGGCGTCCTGATCTCCGGGCGCCTGTAGCAACCCCCGACCTCCCCCCCCAGCCTAAATGGGAGGGGCCATGTGGCGCACTGTGACGAGCTGATTTTCAGGCGTAGCGTGGTCTTTGGATTGCACCCATAATGTTTGAAGAATTCTTTGAATTAAATCAAAGTTAGAACATTTTTAACTTAAGTACAAATGGATCTTTTACATTGCTGTTCATGGTGAGCCAGATAATATGCAATTTAATAGCTAAAACAGCCTAATGCAATTTAGCACACTGTATATTATTCTGTTGCTAAAGTGACAATGTGTTTAATATGACACACCATTTTAATGCAGCAAATTCTCTCCAGTAAACATCTGATTGATCAGTTCTTTCATACTTGTGGAGGATGTTTACAGATTGCCAGCTATTTTGAAATTCCCACTGGCAAGTCAATCTGTAAATTTCCCATTGTCATTGCCTGAAGCATAAAGTAACCTTCCTTTGATGCTTTAAAGCTGAGGAGACACTTTCAAATGAGGCAGATAGACAGTGTAAACTTTCTCATGGTACTGCAAGTATCTCCAAAATGCTGCATCTATCTTCATTCTTTTTGTTCCTTTTCGCGGAAAGGTATTGGTAGGAGTGAATTACTGGCAGGGACGAGCTGAACCAAATTTTGTTTTACATAGACGTTCAGTGAAACATGGAATTCATTACCACAAGTGATTAAAGTGAATAAAGTCGCCATAGCCCCAGATGACCATAGGCTGCTTTCCCCTTTGACAAGGAGAGCTGACTGGTGGTGATTTAGCCTGCGCGTCACCACACCTCAGGCAAGGGGCAAGGTTGAAAAGGTGGGCCGTCATGAATAACCTCACTCAGTACAGGAATTGGACTTGCGCTGTTGGTTTTGCTGTGCATCACGAACCAGCTGTCCAGCCAACAGCGCTAAACCAGCCCCACCTGTGTTTGAAAAGGAATACCACAAACAGATACGTAGAATGATAATTCTGGTTAAAAGCTAACATAGTGTGAGGAACTCTTTGGCCTGGACATTAATAGCAGTGGACTATGTAGTTCGGGGGGGTGTGGGGGTTGGGGGCAGAGTGGGAGGGGTTTGATGGGAGTAATTATGTTCTGCATCCTCTGCACTTGACAGGGTGCCTTCCTGGAAGTCAGTCTGATTGACAAGTCTTTCCAGGCGGGAAGGACTTTAGAGCAGGTAGCATGATGAGGTAAGTCCGATCCACCATCCAGGGACAGGGTGTATTGAAATGAAATGAAATGAAAATCGCTTATCGATACAAGTAGGCTTCAAATGAAGTTACCGTGAAAAGGCCCTAGTCGCCACATTCCGGCGCCTGTTCGGGGAGGCTGTTACGGGAATTGAACCATGCTGCTGGCCTGCCTTGGTCTGCTTCCAAAGCCAGTGATTTAGCCCTCAGCGTGTCTTGATATAGGAGAATCCTATGAAGACGGGGCATGGGAGGTCCAGAGAGGGCACCTGACCCACAAGCAGTGCTGAAAAGGTGCTTGGAAAGGTCCTTCTGCTCATAATTTCCTGAAGACTGGGGATCATGGCCAGCCACTACTCGATCTAAAGAAATTTGGCTAAATCAGAAACCAAAAGAGAAAATGCTAGAAAATCTCAGCAGGTCTGGCAGCATCTGTAGGGCGAGAAAAGAGCTAATGCTCCAAGTCCAGATGACCCCTTGTCAAAGCTCGTCCAGGTTAAATCAGAGATTGTCACGTTAGAATATTTAATTTGCCAACGTGACACCTGGGATTTGGTTAGCTGCCCTTCCCTTGTTTCACTTTCATTAAACCTAGAAGTGGGGGGGCTTAGAATTGGGTATCACACTTTTAAAATGTTTACATCTAATCTGGTCCCAACCAACCTACTGTTGAAGGTTAAAATTCTGGCCGGAATCCTGAAGAATACAACTGGATTGGTGGGTCTTACTGTGGCCCAGAATCCTCATGAGAAGTTGAGAATTTTGTACTCCAGAATTCTTATTGCCCTGCAATCCATCCTTCAGGATGCAGCCTATAGGATGTACACCGAGCACACCATCAATGAGAGGTTCAACTTGGTAAAACCGGAACGTGATGTTCAAATACCAGAAGACAAAATCAGCCGTGATTTTCACAGGCTGAGAATTAACTTTCTCTGGCAAATAAAATGGCCAAGTGGAAATCTTGGGAGCCATTAATAGAAGAAGCCCCTCCCAATCAATGGGAATGGTCACTTTAAAGTTTATGTAACTCACATTGCTTGATTCAGCAAATCAAACTGTTTGTTCTGTCAATTCCAAACTGTTTAGATGTTGTTAAAATGAATTTCTGAAAAAAAAGCACTGATTTCTATTTCTACCTGTAATTCCCATGATTTTCTGCTGTTCTTTATAATTAGCAAAAATTCTTTGAGTAAATAACTACTATAGTGACCCATCTATCAAGTTCACACCCTTTCCTCTTTCCTTCTCTTCCTCACCTCTGGTTGGCTCAGACTAAAACACAGGTAAATTCATTGCAAAGTGAGGTCCATGGAACCACAGAACTAGAGATAAAAAGGGAGACACACACACAGACTGGAAAGATGCCCCAGATGTTTGTGCTAATCTTTATGCTGCAGAGAACAAGAAATTAGCAGAGTACTGCAACAAAGGAAAGGAAATAAAATAAGGAGGAAAGAGATAAATGTCAAATTTAGTATTTTCGAGAGCTTTGCTTCAGGATTTTCGCGCTGAATAAAAAATAAACATAGACATGTTCTTATCAAAGTGTTTTATTTCAGTGTGGTTTTGTGTAGTTGTCCAAGTGACCAGGTGAGAGAAAATAGATTAGGGTTTTACATCCTTAAATCCCCACACAGGGGGCAGCATGGTGGCACAGTGGTTAGCACTGCAGCCTCACGGCGCCGAGGTCCCAGGTTCGATCCCGGCTCTGGGTCACTGTCCGTGTGGAGTTTGCACATTCTCCCCGTGTTTGCGTGGGTTTCGCCCCCACAACCCAAAGATGTGCAGGGTAGGTGGATTGGCCATGCTAAATTGCCCCTTAATTGGAAAAAATGAATTGGGTACTCTAAATTTTAAAAAAAAATTAAAAAAAATAAAAAATAAAAAATAAAAAATAAAAATTAAATCCCCACACAGTGAGTTACTTTTGCCAGCAATGTGGAAACTAAGGACAGAATTCTTGCCTCCGTAATGGGGAGAGAACAAACTGGGCGGGTGTGTCGTTCCCCACTGTCGGCTGTGGCATGACGCTTGCCAAGCATTTTCACGGAAGCAGAATCGGGCGATGGGTTTGGGGGTTGGTGGTGGTAGGGGAAGTGATGGGTGAGAAGGCTATCTGCCCACAAGAAGTGGCTGGTCAATCAAAGTGAGTTCATCACCAATTAAGACCAATTATTAGAGACCAACTTTACACTGTGTCAGGAGCAGCCAGCCAGAGATGATTTTCCCTGAATTGACTAGTGATGGAAGAGGGCATCCATTTGCCATACAATTAAGGATGGTGAGTGGGCTCTTGATGCTGGAGGGCTATTAAAGCAAGGGAGCGAGAGAGTGCCTCTATCTTGAGGTTAGCCTTTCAGTAATCTATAGGCACCACTTGTGATCCGAGAGACAGCTTGATAGTTGTGCAGAGGAATGCATTCCATTGGTTAGGACATGGGTGAAAGCAGGTAACAGGCAAATTGTGGCCAACAATAGCACTCCTGCCCCTTCCAACTCCACATTCAGTTAACTTTCTGCTGGCAAGCTCTAGTGAGTATTCCTTCGGACAACTGATTAGGTTGGGCACAGACCAGATCATCCTGAATGCAGTCATCACAATGGAAGCCAATTTCCAGTTTGGTTTTAGAACTGGCATTGGGTCATGCATTACCATGTCCAACACCTGTCTTGGATGGCCACCAGAAATGCCTGTACAGTGCTGAAAACTAGTACAGTGTAAGACATATATCAGAGACTGTTTCTGCATTGGATATAAGCCCATTATAGTGGACATTATCGCATACATTCTTGTTGCAGCGCTATGTAATGTGATGAGATAGAATCAAATCACAATGGTAATTTATTAACAGTGGAATAACTCTCTACATACTGTCATGACCCACTGGGCTAGTGCATGGGAAATAAGGGAATCAACAAGAAGGGACCTTACAGTACAAATCAACACAACTCCAACACAGGTCTAGTTCCACCCACTCCAGGGCTTACTCTGAAAATGTCCCACTACCTGGATCTGCGCCCTGCCACCCATAGGCCCAGGTTCCCACACTTCATCCCCATAGGTTTCTAGGCAGGTCATGTGGCCTGTAAAGTATTGCCCCTTAAAGTGGCCACGCTATCACAATCTTCCACCTGGAGAACAAAGGCTAAATCTGCCCACTCTGTGGTATTTGAGCATAGCATCATCATAGTTCAATAGCATTGCAACAAGCCTTATTGTAGAAATGGAGAAGCTCCATGCCTGAGGTAAGCCTGTCCTTAGTAATCTTCTTCCTCCTCAAGAATTTAGAACAAGCAGGTTTGTATAGTTCCACGTTCATTATATCAAAGACAGAATGTTTTGCTCTTGCTCTATATCATAATGCTGAGATTTGTAACAATCTTGATGTATTCCCACCTATTACATTCATGCAGAAGAAGATTTAATAAAAGATCCGATGCCAAATATGCTCCTTTTCTAAAAAGAATATATGAAAGAAATCTGGTCTTGAGGGTCTGAAATGTTCATAGAATTCTTCAATTATGTATCAAGCTCTCATTGACTGCTGGTATTTACTTGCAAAGCATGTATTCACTTGGTTGACTGAGTCCATAGATAGAAGGATGGCTAGACAGCTGCAATAACATCTTCAAATACAATGGCTCAAAATATGCAGCATGCAGATGACAAGAAGCAAGTCAATGTGCCAGATGTGCTGTAAAGCTGGTCAAAAGGCTTTTCATTTCCACATTGGTAATCCACTGTGATCTACACAGTATTGTACTTTTTTATTCACTGCGCAAAAACCTTGTTATATAAACTCTCTTGTTACAAGCATCACTTTGTAAGAGACCTTTATATTTTTTGCAGGTGAATGCTTAATATGCTGCGCTCTGCTTAATAATTTTCCCTCCTCCCAAGAATTAACAGCAAACAGGTTTTGACTTGCTCCAAAATCATTTTATGACAGAAACTTTGCTTTTGAAACTTTGCTGGGGTGACAGGATTACTGGAGATGTTGGGTCGACGAGGCCTGTGCTCACTGGAGTTCAGAAGAACGAGAGGGGATCTCATTGAAACGTGTAAAATGCTGACAGGGCTGGACAGGCTGAATGCAGAGGTGATGTTTCACCTGGCTGGGGGGTGAGAATGTTGGGTGTGGGTTGTCCATGAAAAGGGGTCACAGTCTCATGTTACGGGACAGATCACTCAGGATTGGGAAGAGGAGAAACTGTTTCACACAGAGGGTGGAGAGCCTATGGAATTTTCTACCACAGTACCCTGAGGAGGCCAAGTCACTGGATATGTTTAAGGAGTAAATGGATAGATTTCTAGACTCAAAAGGTGTCATGGGGTATGGAGAGAGTGCAGCAGTATGGAGTTGAGTTACAGGATCAGCCATGATCACATTGACTGACGCAGCAGGCTCAAAGGGCCAAATGACCTACTTCAGCTCCAATTTTCTATACTGTTCTTTTTGTTCTCATTTTATATCATAACCATGTTATTACTTACCATCTTCATATGTTGCTACATCTATAAGACCATAAGACTATAAGACATAGAAGCAGAATTAGGCCACTCGGTCCATCGATTCTGCTCTGCCATTCAACCATGGATGATATTTTCTCATCCCCTGCCTTCTCCCCATAACCACTGATCCCCTTATTAATCATGAACCTATCTATCTCTGACTTCAAGACACTTAGTGAATTGGCCTCCACCGCATTCTGCGGCAAAGAGTTCCACAGATTCACCACCCTCTGCCTGAAGAAATTCCTCCTCATCTCTGTTTCAAAGGATCGTCCCTTTAGTCTGAGATGGTGTCCTCTGATTCTAGTTTTTCCTACAAGTGGAAACATCCTCTCCATGTCCACTCTATCCAGGCCTCGCAGTATGTTGTAAGTTTCAATAAGATCCCCTCTCATCCTTCGAAGCTCCAACGAGTACAGACCCAGAGTCGCAAACGTTCTATTATTATTTATGATACATTCATGCATTGAGATTTTTTTTCTCAAGCTTTTTTTTTAGAATTTTTTCATTTCTAATGCTGTCTCCGGAAAGATTGGACATTTGTATGGGTACAGTTCCAAGAAATCAACAACCCTCAAGTAACTAACCCCAATGATCCATTGCCCACGTAAGAGCCTCGGTGTCAAGCGTGAGCAGTTTTTTGAGCCTTAATCCATTCTCACCTGCAGATGATTCCAAAGCCGACCTTGATGTGGAAATGCTGCCGTTGGACTGGGGTGGGCACAGTAAGAAGTCCTACAACACCAGGTTAAAGTCCAACAGGTTTGTTTCGAATCACTAGCTTTCAGAGCATAGCTCCTTCATCAGGTGAGTGAATCTGATGAAGGAGCTGTGCTCCGAAAGCTAGTGATTCAAAACAAACCTGTTGGACTTTAACTTGGTGTTGCGAAGCTGACCTTGAAAGAGCTTAGAAACAGAAACATTCAAGTCAGTGATGGCCTTGGCTGGCAGCGGCCTGTCATCATTTTGTGGTATATGCCAGGCATCCTTGCACACATGCCCGTTGAGGCTGTGGGTGGGGGGATCCCAAGCAGCAAGATGAAGCTAACAAAGAAAGGTTTTTGATCCCTTTGCCCTCTTAGCCCAGAATCACAGGCAATCAAAAGTCAACAGCAACTGTGCATACATTGCAGTATATATCCAATCCTCTCAATAATGATGAAGGCAGGCCTGTGACACTCTCAAAATCTCTCTCTACCACTGCTCTGCACACAAAAGCAAAAATGACTTCGACACCCATGATTTGGATTAGAAACCTGGACAGATTGTTCCCTCCTCCGAGTTTCCCTCCAAGTCACTCACCATCCCGACTTGGAAATAAATCGGCCGTTCCTTTACTGTCACTGGGACAAGATCATGTATCTCCCTCACTACCAGCACTGTGGGTGTACCTACGCCACACGCACTGCAGCGGTTCAAGTAGGCAGCTCACCACCACCATTTCGGGGGCAATTCGGGGTGGGCAACAAACGCCGGCCGATCCCCACATCCTGTAAATGAATTTTGAAAAACACCTAGTTAGAGCACTCAGCTGCAGCCTTCCCAGTAAATGCTGATTGAACCAGATACTGGCTAGCGCATCTTCTGTACACCAATAGCAAGCATTGCGACGGAAAGATTATTAGGATTGATTTTCCAGCCAGCAGGATAGGTCCCTTGGGAGCAAGAGTAAGCAAACTCCAGGAATTTGCACATTCTCTGTGAAAGCCCTACTTTAATATATTGTCCGATTGTGTCCCAGGTGTGACTTGCTGTCAATGGATTGAGCTGCAGGCTCTACTTATCTGATGCAAAGTTAAAGCCTATACCCAAAGGACCCCCTAAAGGGAGGTGTGATGTGAAAGCTTTGATTTTAATGTTATCAGTGGTTTTCAAGGGCCAGGGTATTTCATTTGCCGTCAATATTTAGAAAGCCTGATGTTGTCTGAAAAAATGACCATAAAACCAATTGTTCAGAGGAGCATTTGGAAGAATCACTGGAGCGCGAAAAGCATAACAAGATAAGGGAACGTCAAAGGGCGTTTGTACAATACAAACTTACCCTACCCTCAAAGAGTGATGAGTTCTTTAATTGAAATCTACAGAATCTCATGTCTGTTAGTGTTTCAAGTTAACGGTAACAAGGGGAGTATTTTTTAAAATCAACCCAGAAATTCTTCCAAACAGCATAACCTGTAAGTTACACGAAAATCTATTATTCTTAGGGTTCCTCAAACAATGAGCAGAGTTGTCTCATAATTGCCTATTCCCTGCTTCACGGGGGGGGGGGGGGGGGGGGGGGGGGGGTCACCCATTTGCTTGAAGTTGTGGGGAAGGGAAGGGAAACAATCTACCCTTCGGCTGGCAGGAGACTCTCCAGCCAGACCACAAACCCCGCCTGGGAGATGGTGAGTTCCAGCACCCTCCAGCAGTGGACGGGGGTGCAATGCTGCAAGAATATGAACAACCTACCCCGTTCTGCCAGGATTAGTGTTTTGCATAACCCGACCTTGCCGTCACCCCTCAGAATGCTATATGGACCCTCCGGCAGCCCCAGCACTCCACCTCACACAAGCTTCCTCACACCCCCTGGGACTCCACTCCTCACAACCCCACCCTCCTCACACACAGCGACCACACATGACAGATTTCATCGACATCTGACCCGCCAGACAACCAGCTCACATCATCCCAATTTGTATTCCTGCAGGATAAGCTTATCCACATCTGCTGTCAGCAGGAAAATAATAATAATAATCGCTTATTGTTGCAAGCTTCAATGAAGTTACTGGGGAAATTCCCTAGTCGCCACATTCCGGCGCCTGTTCGGGGAGGCCGGTACGGGAATTGAACCCGGGCTGCTGGCATTGTTCTGTATTACAAGCCAGCTGTTTAGCCCACTATGTTAAACCAGCCCCTATAAGACAGGTGATGGGATGGCAGAGCTGAAAAACCTGACTCAGGGTTACGGGGATAGAGCAGGCGAGTGGCCCTAGGTAGGGTCGGTGCAGGCCTGATGGGCTGAATGGCCTGCCTCTGTGCTGTAGGGATTCTATGATTCTATGACACCCCACCCCACTCTACGAGTAGAAACTTATGCCCCTGACGTTTGGCCTCCTCTTTCTCTCACCCCCTCTGGCCTCCCCAAACACCCCCGACTCATGTCCTTGAACATGCCCGACCACCCCCCTCCTCCCGAACAACCCCAACATCGGAGCTGCCCAGCAGCCTCTGCCCCCTTGGACGCCCTGATGCTTAGTGGAGACAGTGGTGCTCACCTCTTCCCCATTTTTAAAGAGTAGTAATTCACACCTGCGTGACGCCTCACCTAATGATTGGGAAGCTTTGATGAGGACGAAAGATGTAACGTGAAGCCCGCGAAGTAGATGCTAATAGATTCAAATTCATGTTAATCAGGTTGACCCCCTTCCTGAGCGTGAACCTGATTGCATCACCGCAAGGTTGTATTCCAAAATCTTGCTGGTGTAAATCTTGGCCCCTCCTGAATTTTAGCGGCCATGTCAGGGTTTGCGCCCTCCGTTAAACGCGCCCAATCTTCCTGAGTGACACTTATAGCAAAATGTCCAACTAATCTCGCATACAATGTGACACCAAAAGCAGCATTATCATTGGCACCCCAAGAAAAGTGCAAACATGTGCCATATTCTTCATTTCAACCACTCTTTACACATGAAAATTAAAGTTGGAGGCCATCAAACCGTCATTCATGCACATTAGGCACAGCATGTTGAAGAAAATGCAATCACGCATGCTTTTAATGTTTAATGAAACTCATTCACATGCCTTAAAAATGGATTCAAAAAGACAGGAAATACAGTGCTGCTCACAGTGAGAAGTTATTAAAAGATCATTGAAAAAATATCATTAAACAGATGAAATTACAGTCCGTGCTGCTGTTCTGAATATTTTGTGTGTAAATTTACAGCTTGTTCAGAAATGGCATGACTGCAGGAAACTCTATTTTTTAAAATTAATTCCAGGGACGTCAGTGTCACCGGGGAGGCCAGCATTTATTGCCCAACCCTCATTGCCCTTCTTGATCTGCAAACCCTGTGGAGTAGGTACACCCACCGTGCTGTCAGGGATGGAGTTCTAGGATTTTGGCCCTGCGACAGGGAAGGAATGTCGATATATTTCCAAGTCAAGATGGTGATTGACTTGGAGGGGAACCTCCAGGTGGTGGTGTTCCCATGTGTCTGCTACTCTTGTCCTTCGAGAACTCATGGGTTCAGAAGGTGCTATCTCCAAAGTGCCTTGATGTGCTCCTGCAGTGCAGCTTGTAGATGGTAAACACAGCTTCTACTGTGCATCTGTGGTGGAAGCAGTGAATGTCTGTGGATGCGATGCCAATTAAGCTGCTGCTTTGTCTTGGATGGTGTGAAGCTTCAAGAGTGTTGTTGGAGCTGCACTCATTCAGGCAAGTGGAGAGTATTTCATTACACTCCTGACTTGTGCCTTGTAGGTGGTGAATGGGTTTTAGGGGGTCAGGAGGTGAGTTACTCACTGCAGGATTCCTAGCCTCTGACTTACGGAAGCACAGTGGTTAGCACTGTTGCTTCGCAGCACCAGGGACCTGGGCCTGATTCCCGGCTTGGGTCACTGTCCATGCAGTCTGCATGTTCTCCCCGTGTTTGCATGGGTTTCCTCCGGGTGCTCCGGCTTCCTCCCACAAAGTCCCGAAAGATGTGCTAGTTAGGTGAATTGGATATTCTGAATTCTTCCACCGTCTACCCGAACAGACACCGTAGTGTGGCGACTAGGGGATTTTCACAGTAACTTAATTGCAGTGTTAATGTAAGTCTACTTGTGACACTAACAAAGAATATTATTATTAGCTACAATCTTTATATAGCTAGTCCAGTTAAGGTTGTGGTCAATGGTTATCCCCAGGAAGTTGATGTGGGGAATGCCATTAATTGTCAAGGGATGATGGTTACATTCTTTCTGGTTGGACATGATTATTGTCTGGAACTTGTGTGATGCCAATGTTACTTGTCACTTGTCAGCCCAAGCCTGGTCATTGTCCAGGTCTTGCTGCATTTGGACATGGACTGTTTCAGTATCTGAGGAGTCGTGAATGTTGCAGAACATTCGAACATCAGCGAACGTCCCCACTTCTGACTTTATTCATGAAGCTGTTGAAGGTTGTTCGGCCGAGGACATGACCCTGAGGAACTCCTGCAGTGTTTGTTGGAGGTCAGCAAGATGTCTGACCTCCAACAATCACAGTCATCTTCCTTTGTGCTAAATATCGCTCCAATCAGTGGAATCCCCCTGATTCCCATTGAATCCAAATTTGATTGGGCTCCTTGATCGAATGCAGCCTTGATATCACTGGCAGTCACTTTCATCTCACCTCTGGAGTTCAGCTCTTTTGTCCATGTTTGAACCAAGGCTGTAATGAGGTCAGGAGCTGAATGGTCCTGACAGACACCAAAGTGAGCGTCCGTGAATAGGTTATTGCTAAAAGTGATATCTGATAGCACTGTTGAAGACACCTTCCATCACTTTACTGATGATCGAGAGGAGAATGATGGGACAGTAAATGGCTAGGTTTGATTTGTCCTGCTTTTTGTGCATGGGACATACCAGAGAGAGTTTCACATTGCCGGGTAAATATCAATGTTGTAGTTGTTCTGGAACATTCATTCTCCATTCTTTTGAATGGAGGGTTGATTTTTGAAAAAAATATTTTTATTGGCATTTTCCAATTTTAGCAGTTTGTCAGTTTAACATATAAAGCACATAGTAATTACCGAGTATGATGTTTCTTGTGTACAATTTTACACACAGCCCTGCTCCCCCCTCCCTACCCACCTCCTCCCCCATTGGTAGTTGGTCTCCCTCGTGGCACCACCTTTCACCCTGGGTGTCTTATTGCTGTGCTTCATGCTTTTCTTGTGCATTTCTTGTTGTTATCCTTGTGGTTTCGCTTGGGGGGGGGCTCTCTGTGCCCCTTCTCCTCCTCCCTCTTTTTCCCATATCCCTTCCGGAAACTTCCCTGGGTTCCTCCTTCCTAGCCTTCCCCCCCCCCCCCGCCCCCACTCCCCTTGTTCCTCTCTTCTTTGTGTGCTCTTGTCTGCCCTCATCGCCCTCCCCACCCCTTTCTTCCAAATAACCAATGGCTTCCAATAGGTCTTGGAGCAGGTTGAAGAATAGCCCCTCCGCTCTGTGAAAGCCCTTGTCTAACACTTGGGTAGTGTACTTGATCTCATCCAAGTGAAGACATTCTGACAGGTCTGCCGGCTAGTCTGCAACTATGGGTGGTGCTGCTGATCGCAGCCGAGCGATTAAGGAAACAAAAGCAAGGGTGTTGGCCCTCTTCCCCATATGTAGTTCTGGTTAGTCTGAAACCCCGAAGAGTGCCACTCTCGGGGATGGCTATACCCTCACCCCCACGAGCTTGGAAATCGCCTCGAAAAAGGCTGTCCAGATCCTGACTGCGGGTTGCGTTGGGTGGATATCTTGGGCGAGATTCTCCCGCAATTGGCGGGGTGGCCCGTAGCCGGAACCAAGAACGGCGCAAACCACTCCGGCGGCGGGCCAACCGGAAGTTGCAGAATCCTCCGTGGTTCCGCGCATGCGCAGACCGGCTGGCGTGTTCCTGCGCATGCGCAAGGGGGTTCTTCTCCGTGCCGGCCATGGCGGAGCCCCACAGAGGCCGCCGCAGAAGGACGGAATGCACCCAAGGTACAGGCCCGCCCACAGATCGGTGGGCCCTGATCACGGGCCAGGCCACCGCGCCCCCCCCGAGGACTCCACTAGACAGCCTACCAGCCAGGTCCCGCCGTGTGGGACCATGTCCATTTCACACCGGCGGGACTGGCCAGGAACTGATGGCCGCTCGGCCCGTCAGGGCCTGGTGAATTGCCTAGGGGGGCCGCTGCCAATGGCCCCAACCGGCATGGCGTAAACCCCACCCCCGTCCAAAAACCGGCACCGGATAATACGGCAGCCGGCGTCGGAGCGGCGGGGCGGGATTCACGCCGCCCCACAGGGATTCTCCACCCAGCGGGGGGGGGGGGGGATATCGCCCATGGTGATGAATGGCAGAAAGTTTTAGTCAGCCATAAGTGCAAAAAGTAAAGGAAAATCAGGGGTTTGCTTCTGTTGAAATTTCCTCAGCCTTTTGTGCTGGAATAATCATATTACTTGTATTATTAATTACATGAAAATCAAGATTGTGTGGTTAAAATGATGCAGTATATATGAAGAACTGTTGGAGAGATCAGTACTCCACTGAGGTGTCATTCTGTAAATGAAAATTCTGGCAATAATAGGCCTTTTGCGGCATTTAATTCACATCAAATCAGTTCTATAACTTTGCCATTGGTGCAAGGATACCTGCATCCATAATGGCTAACATTGCCAGTGGTAACCAAGATTACCATGAGCTTTCATTTTTCTGCCTCTCGTTCCTTCCTGGTATCTGCAATATACTGACGGGCAACACTGTGCATATTTATGCTAACTACATGGTACACAGTGCTGTTGTATAGACTATCTTGGTAGTGTTCTTAAGTGTACAGCAGAGGCAAACAGCAATCTCGGGAGGACTGCCACCTTCACAGCCTGTACCCTCCCCACCAATGACAGCAGGAGCACGTCCCACCTGCGGAAGTCCCCTTTCATTTGCTTGATCGCCCTGCCCTAATTTAACTTACGGAGCTGACCCCAGTCCATTGCCATCTGAATCCCAAGGTACCTAAAACTCCTTCCAACCACTTTAACAGCATCTCCCTCAGTCTCCTCTCAAATCGTCCGCATAGAGCGAGACCCTATGCTCCATTCCCCCTCTCAATATCCCCAGCCAAATATTTGATGCCCTCAGCAGCATTGGCAAAGGCTCTATGGCCAGGGCAAACAGTAGTGGGGAGAGTGGGCACCCATGCCTCGTCACCCGACACAGACTAAAATACTCTGACCGAACCCGGTTGGTCCTTACATTCGCCACCGGTGCCTGATATCGCAGCCGGACCCAGTCCACGAATCCCTGCCCGAACCCAAACCTTCCCAGGACATCCCACAGGTACTTCCATTCTACCCGATCAAAAGCTTATTCTGAATTCTCTTTCTTCTCCCCAGTACACAACGTGTACACCAGAATTGACTTCTTTGTGGTGGGGAAAACGGTGCTTCCAGAGATAGACAAGGTGGAATACTCCGCAATTGTGATATCAGACCACGCTCCACACTACATGGATGTGCGGCTAGAGACGGGAAGGGCCCAGCGCCCCAAATGGAGGTTGGACGGTGCCTTACTAGCTGACAAGGCCTTCAGCGAAAGGATAGCGCAGGCCATAGCGGAGTACACTGAGATCAACCAAAACGTGGAGGGTGAGACCTCCCCGTTCTGGGAAGCGCTTAAGGCCGTACTAAGAGGGGAAATCATAGCCTACAAAGCGCAAAGAGATAGGGAGGAAAGGGTGGCTAGGCAGAAGCTGGTCGACTCCATACTGGAGGTAGACCATAAATACTCCGAGGCCCCGACTGTAGAACTCCTGGCGGAGAGAAAAGAATTACAAAGGAACTTTGACCTGCTCTCCACCAGGAAAGCAGTACACCAACTCCGCCAGGCACGCGGGGCCCTATACGAACACGGAGACAAAGCCAGCCGCCTGTTGGCCCACCAGCTGAGAAAGCAGGCAGCCAGCAGAGAAATTGCGCAAATCAGAGATACCAGAGGCACGTTGGAAACAGAACCAGAGAAGATTAACAAAACCTTCAAGGCCTTCTACCAAGAGCTGTACACCTCAGAGCCCCCAACGGGGAAGGCTGGGATGAACCGGTTTCTTGACGGACTGAACATACCAGTTGTGGGAGAGGGCAGAAAACGGGATCTGGAAGCACCACTAGCACTGGGAGAGATCATGGAGAGCATTAGCTCCATGCAGGCGGGGAAGGCGCCGGGACCGGACGGATTCCCGGCGGACTTCTACAAAAAATTTGCGACAGCGCTGGCCCCGCACATGCGGGAGATGTTCACAGACTCGCTAGCTAGGGGCACGTTGCCACCCACGTTAGCACAGGCCTCAATCTCGCTGATACCTAAGAAAGACAAAGACCCAACGGAATGTGGGTCATACAGACCCATATCTCTGCTGAATGCAGACGCCAAAATACTGGCCAAAATCCTAGCCAAAAGGCTAGAAGACTGTGTACCTGAGGTGGTCACAGAGGACCAGACGGGCTTTGTCAAAGGTAGACAGCTGACCGCGAACATCAGGCGCCTGCTGAACGTGATAATGACCCCCTCCGGGGAGAGAACACAAGAGGTGATCGTCTCCCTGGACGCAGAAAAGGCCTTCGACAGAGTCGAATGGATATACCTCATAGAGGTACTGGAGCGGTTCGGGCTTGGAACAGGGTTCACAGCTTGGGTAAAGCTCCTGTACAACGCTCCCATGGCGAGTGTACAGACCAACAATACCAACTCCCAATACTTCCAGCTGCACAGGGGCACCAGACAAGGATGCCCACTGTCCCCGCTGCTGTTCGCACTAGCAATCGAACCGCTAGCAATCGCGCTCAGGGCAGCAAAAAATTGGAGGGGGATCCGAAGGGGAGGTAGAGAGCACAGAGTCTCACTCTATGCGGATGATCTGCTCCTCTATATCTCGGACCCACAAAGCAGCATGGACGGAATCATCGCGCTCCTGAAAGAGTTTGGAGCCTTCTCGGGCTACAAACTCAACATGAGCAAAAGTGAGATCTTCCCATTACACCCGCAAGGGGGGGGGGGGGGGGGGGGGGGGGGGGGCAGCACTAAAGGGGCTGCCGTTCAAACAAGCCCGACATAAATTCCGCTACCTGGGGATCCAAATAGCCCATGACTGGAAAGGGATCCACAAATGGAACCTCACCAGCCTGACGGAGGAAGTTAAAAAGGACCTGCAAAGATGGAACACACTCCCGCTCTCCCTCGCGGGGAGAGTTCAGACGATCAAAATGAACGTACTGCCCAGGTTCCTCTTCCTGTTTAGATCCATTCCGATCTACATCCCCAAGGCCTTTTTCAAAGCGCTGGACAAACTCATCATGGCGTTCGTATGGGGGGGTAAAAATGCTAGGATCCCAAAGAAGGTCTTACAAAAAACAAAAACCAGGGGAGGGTTAGCCCTCCCGAATCTACAATTCTACCACTGGGCAGCAACAGCCGAGCGAGTAAGGGGATGGATCCAGGAGCCAGAAGCTGAGTGGGTGCGTGCGGAGGAGGCCTCCTGCATGGGAACCTCCCTCCGGGCCCTCGCCACGGCAGCACTCCCATCCCCACCCAAAAAACACTCCAGCAGCCCAGTGGTGACAGCCACCCTCCAATCCTGGAACCAACTGCGGCAGCAACTTGGCCTGACCAAAATGTCGAACAGGGCTCCCATCTGCAACAACCATAGGTTCAAACCAGCACTGACCGACGCCACCTTCAAAAGGTGGAGGCAGGACGGGGGGACACTGACAGTCAGGGACCTATACACGGACGACAGGATCGCAACACTGGACGAACTGACAGAGAAATTTCAGCTAGCTGGGGGGAACGAGCTACGGTACCTGCAGCTCAAAAACTTCCTACGAAAGGAGACAAGGACGTACCCACAACCGCCACGACAGACACTACTGGAAGACCTACTGGACGCAAGTATCCTAGAGAAAGGGAACTGTAGTGACATGTATGACCGACTGGTAGATAGGGACGACACCGTACTGGACGCAACAAGGAGGAAATGGGAGGACGACCTGGGGATGGAGATCGGGTGGGGACTCTGGAGCGAAGCACTGCATAGGGTCAACTCCACCTCCACGTGCGCAAGGCTCAGCCTGACGCAACTAAAAGTGGTACATAGAGCCCACTTAACAAGAACCCGTATGAGTAGGTTCTTCCCGGAGGTGGAAGACAGATGTGAACGGTGCCAAAGAGGCCCGGCCAACCACGCCCACATGTTCTGGTCCTGCCCCAGACTCGTGGAGTACTGGACAGCCTTCTTCGAGGTAATGTCCAAAGTGGTGGGAGTGAGGGTGGAGCCATGCCCGATAGTGGCGGTCTTCGGGGTTTCAGAACAGCCAGATCTATTCCTGGGGAGGAGGGCGGATGCCCTTGCCTTTGCCTCCCTGATCGCCCGCCGTAGAATCCTGTTTGGCTGGCGGTCAGCAGCACCGCCCAGAGCTGCGGACTGGCTGTCCGACCTCTCGGAATCTCTCCAAATGGAGAAAATCAAATTTGCCATCCGAGGGTCGGACGACGGCTTCCACAGAACGTGGGAGCCATTCATGCAACTGTTCCGGGACCTATTTGTGGCCAATGTACAAGAGGAAGAATAGTCGGGGGAAGGTAGCGGGAGGGGGGGGGGGCTACAGGTTCGTTACGGGGGTTCGATGGCTAGCTAAGGCCCAAAACCAAGCTAAATAAACATGTTGAGGGGGGGGGGGGGGGGGCGCAGTTACTACTACGAAGATGCTTACCTGTAAATATGTATGTTAATTTTTGCGTGTTTGTTTTTGTTTGTTTTTTTTTTCTCTCTCCTAACAATTTGTAATTTGTTCAATATAAAATACGAAAACTGAATAAAAACATTTATAAAAAAAAAGCTTATTCTGCATCCATGGCCACCATCACCTCAACCTCGTGCCCCTCCGCTGGCATCATTATCACGTTTAGGAGCCGCTAATATTGGACGTCAGGTGACGCCCCTTCACAAATCCCATCTGACCCTCCCCTATTACCCCCAGGACACAACCCTTCATGCGCGTGGCCAAGATCTTTGCCAGCAATTTGCATCCACATTTAAAAGGGAGATTAGCCTATAGGACCCACAACTCTCTTGATCCTTAACCTGCTTCAAAATCAGGGAAATGAATGCCTGCGATAATGTTAGGGGGAGCACTCCCTACTCCTTCGACTCATTAAAAGCCTTTACCAGGAGTAGCCCCAGCAACCTGGAAAGCCTTTTATAGAACTCAACCGGATATCTATTAAGTCCCGGGACCTTACCTGATTGCATTGCCCCCAACCCGTCTATAACCTCCCCAAGCCCAATTGGAGCTCCCAAGCCTTCCACCAACTCCTCATCTATCCTCGGGAACTCCAGCCCCCCCCCCCCCCCCCCCCAAGAATCGCTTCATACCCTCCTCCCCGGCTGGGGGGTTCCAATTTATATAATCTACTGTAAAATTCCCAAAACATATTGTTCACCCCACCGGATCCACCACCACCCTTGTATCCTTTACTTTCCCAAACTCTCTCGCCGCCTCCTGTTTCCTCAGCTGGTGTGCCAGCATCCTGCTGGCTTTTTCCCCATATTCATCGACCGCCCCCTTAACCCTCCTCAGCTGTCCCTCCGCCTTACCTGTGACAGGAGCCCAAATGCCAGTTGCAGTCTCTGGCACTCCTTCAGGAACCTGTCATCCAGAGACTCCGCATACCTCCTGTCCACCTGTAAAATTTCACCAAACAGCCTGTCCAACTCCACCCATTCAGCCTCCCACTTATCGGCCCGAATTGAAGAGTTTACCCCCAATGACTGCCTTCAGTGCCTCCCACAGCACCCCAGCCGAGATCTCACCCGTGTCATTGATCCTTATGTATCCCTAAATAGCCTCCCTCACCCGCTCACACACCTCATCCTCCACTAGCAGCCCTACGTCTAACCTCCATTCCAGCTGCTGGGCCTATCCTTTGCTCACTAGCAGGTCTACCCAGTATGGGGCGTTGTCTGACACCACAATTGCTGAATATTCAGTATCCACCACTGATGTGTTGGCTTGTGTAGGCTAGAGAGATGAACAGACACTTCCAACACTGATGAAGGTTCAACTCAATTTTATTAACTACTTCTAACTAACTAACACACGATGACTGTGGGTCTAAATGATGCTAACTTAAACTAGAGACCCAAGCCTTGTCCGAACCAGTTGATTCTCTCAGCACGTGTTGTGAGTCTGTGCTGGGCTGAATAAGTTCCTGTTACACTCAGAGGCAGCACCCAGAATGAGCGGGAACCGTGGTGCCCTCTGCCTTTATAGTGAATGTATTCTAACTGGTGATTGGCTGGGGTGTTTGTACATGTTGATTGGTCCCTGTGTGTGTCCATCAGTGTGTGTCTGCACCATGATATATTGGTGTATATTATGACATCCCCCCTTTTATAAAAAAATGTTAATCTAGGCATGTGCTAATAAATAGTGTGGGTGTGTGGAGAATGTACCAAGCTACGTGTGAGGTGCGAAGACATATGTACAAAGCTATATACAGGAAACAAGACTATTTACAGAGGAAGGTGCCTGGTGCAGATGACTACCATGAACTGGAACAACCAACAAATCTATTTACAAATCACTGGATAACGAATGTAACAACAAAGAATATGGGAAGAAGAACATTTCAAAAAGTCCACATGTGTGCAGAGTTCATAAATTCAGTCTCTGAGGTAGGCGACGAGCTCTGGTTGACCGTCTCAAGGGTGGGGCAATGGCTGGCGCCTCAGGAGCCGGGAGGGCTGCAGCACTCTCAGGGGCAGGCAGAGCGACCGGAAGCGCCACACAGTCCACAGCGGGATCAGTAGCAGAGCTGGTCGGAGGACCCCGTGACGACCCTGGAACCAGGCGAAGAGCAAGCCTGTTGCGGCGCCGAATGGATCCATCCGGTAAGCGGACCAGGAAGGAGCGGGGGGCCACCTGCTTTCGAATGACAGCAGGCACAGACCAGCCACCATCTGGGAGGTGGATGCGAACCTTGTCGCGTGGATGGATGTCAGGAAGGTCAGCAGCCCGTGAGTCGTATGAGGTTTTCTGCTGCAGTCGAGATATGTGCATGCGGTGGAGCACGGGGACATGGTCGAGGTTGGGAGCAAGAATTGATGGCACCGTCGTTCTGAGGGTGCGGTTCATTAGCAGCTGAGTAGGCGACAGGCCGGTGGAGAGCGGGGCGGAGCGATATGCCAGCAGAGCAAGATGTAAATCTGAGCCGGGGTCAGCGGCCTTGCTGAGGAGCCGCTTTACGATGTGGACCCCCTTTTCCGCCTTCCCATTGGATTGGGGGTATAGGGGACTGGACGTAACGTGCTGGAAATTGTAGTGCCGGGCGAAGCCGGCCCATTCCTGGCTTGCAAAACAGGGGCCATTGTCTGACATGACCGTCAGCGGAATGCCATGTTGGGCAAATGTCTCCTTACACGCCCTGATCACAGCCGAGGATGTGAGATCGTGCAGCCTGATGAACTCCGGGTAGCTGGAGAAGTAGTCACTTCTCCAGACTGGGGCGTGCTGAAAACGCTGGCAGGTGGAGCAGTTGAGCACCACATTGGCGATGTCATCATTGATGCCCGTCCAGTAGCCTGCCTCTCTGGCCCTGCGGTGGCACTTCTCGATGCCTAAGTGCCCTTCATGGAGTTGCTCCAACACTAGCTGGCGCATGCTTTGTGGGACGACGATGCGGTCCAATTTCAGGAGCGTCCCGTCGACAACTGCCAGGTCATCGCGGACATTGTAAAATTGCAGACATTGGCCCTTGAGCCACCCGTCCGACATTAGGCACATCACCCGCTGCAGAAGTGGATCAGCCGTTGTCTCACGGTGAATTTGCATCAGTCGTGCATCCGTAGCTGGCAAATGGGAGGCTGCAAACTGGACGTGAGCGTCTATTTGGCAATTGAAGCCATCATGATCACATGGAGTCGTGATCAACCTTGAGAGAGCATCGGCAACGGCAAGGTCTTTGCCCGGGGTATAGATCAGTTGAAAGTCGTACCTGCGCAGCTTGAGTAAGATACGCTGGAGGCGAGGCGTCATATCATTCAAGTCCTTCTTGATAATATTTACAAGGGGGCGGTGGTCTGTTTCAACCGTGAACTGCGGAAGTCCATAGACGTAGTCGTGGAACTTCAAGACTCCAGTGAGAAGGCCGAGCCACTCTTTCTCGATTTGCGCATAGCACTGCTCTGTGGGAGTCATCGCCCGCGACGCATACGCAACGGTCGCCATGATGAGGCCTCGTCTCGTTGTAGGAGCACGGCACCAATGCCCGACAGACTGGCATCAGTAGAGATTTTGGTCTCTTTGGTCGGGTCGAAAAAGGCCAACACTGGGGCCGTGGAAAGCTTGGCCTTCAGCTCCTGCCATTCACTCCCGTGAGCAGGGAGCCATTGGAAATCTGTGGTTTTGTCAATCAAGTCTCTGAGGGCCGTGGTGTGTGAGGCAAGATTCGGGAGAAGTTCACCATACCCAGGAACCGGAGAACTGCTTTCTTGTCCTCGGGCGTCTTCATGGACGTGATTGCAGCAATCTTGTCCTCGTCCGGACGCACCCCCTAGTGGGAGATGTGACCCCCCAGAAACTTGGGGCGCGATTCTCCGCACTCCCGACGGTGCGGAGAATAGCGTGGCTCGTAAAATTTTACGGCCACGCTGTTCCGACGCCCTCCCGCTATTCTCCCCCCCCCCCCCCCCCCCCCCCCCCCACGCCCGACTCCCGATACGAATCGCTGCCGCCGTTTTTTTTACGGCCGGCAGCGATTCTCAGCTGATGGATGGGCCGAGTTCCCAGCCCTTTACGGCTGTTTTTACAAACGGCAAACACACCTGGTCTGGCCGTTCGTAAAAACGGCCGTAAACTGTCGATTTTTAAAACCATGGCACCGATTGGCACGGCAGTACCACGGCCGTGCCAAGGGTGCCATGGGCCCGCGATCGGTGCCCACCGATCGCGGGCAGCGGGCCCGAAGCCCGCGCACTCTTTGTCCTTCCGCCGCCCCGCAGTATCCATTCGCAGGGCGGCTGAGGGGCATCCCGGCCCGCGCATGCGCGGGTTTCGCGCAAATGCGCGATGACGTCTTCCGCGTCAGCTGGCACTAACTCTGGCAAGCGGGCTTAACGAAATTCGTTAAGCCCGCGATGCCGGAGTTTACGGCGTCGGGATGCTAGCCCCGACCGGGGACCAGAATCGGTTCCCGGTCGGGAAGGGGGGGGCTGGCGTCAAACCCGCCCGGATTTGACGCCAGCCTTACGATTTCTCCCCATATGGGAGAATCGCGCCCCAGATACTTGACTGGCCGAAGAAGCATTTGGCCCTATTGAGTTGGAGGCCGTGTTTGTGGATGCGCCTGAAAACACGCTGAAGGCGGGCATTGTGTTCCTGCGGGGTGGTCGACTAGATAATAATGTTGTCGACATATACCCGGACGCCGTCGATCCCCTCCGTCATCTGCTCCATGATCCGGTGGAAAACTTCGGATGCAGAGATGATGCCGAATGGCATCCAGTTGTAGCAGAACCTGCCAAAGGGTGTGTTGAACGTACACAGCTTCCTGCTTGACTAATCTAGTTGGATCTGCCAGAAACCCTTCGAGGCATCCAGTTTTGAGAATAGTTTGGCGTGGGCCATCTCGGATGTGAGCTCCTCCCGTTTCGGAATCGGGTAGTGCTCCCGCATGATATTCTGATTTAAATCTTTAGGATCAATACAGATCCACAGCTCGCCGGACGGCTTCTTGACACAGACCATGGAGCTTACCCAGTCTGTTGGTTCCGTGACCCTAGAGATGACTCCTTGGTCCTGGAGGTCCTGGAGCTGTTGCTTGAGGCGGTCCTTGAGGGGCACTGGGACTCTGCGAGGTGCGTGAACAACAGGCGTAGCGTTGGGCTTGAGTAAGATTTTGTATGTGTAAGGGAGCGTGCCCATGCCTTCGAAAACATCATGGAATTGTTGGATGATGGAGTCGAGCTGCACCCTGAAGTCTGTGTCAGAGGATGCAGGTATGTCGCTTGAAGAGAGAGAGTGTACTCTCTGCACTAAGTGGAGCAGCTTGCATGCCTGCGCACCAAGCAAGGAGGCTTTTGAGTCAGCAACAATCTCGAACGGGTGAATGACTGTGTGAGCATGACTGGCGGCGATGGCATTGCCATTGCAGTCGAGCAATTTACAGGCGGATGGCAGGACAGCAGGCTGTACGCAGAGCCTGTGGAAATCAGACGACGCGATGAGATTGGCAGAAGCGCCAGTGTCCAGGCAGAACCTGACGGGGGACCGGTTGACCGTAAGGGTGGCACACCACTCATCATCCTGGCTGACGCTGTGGACACGGACAGGTTCAGTGCCACGGTTGGAGGACTTCCTGTTGGTAGTAATGACGCCGATTTGGAACGGGACCTGTGGGTCATTGCAGGCATAGTCGGAATCAAGGAGTAGAGTAGGTTCATTGATGGCAGGCTGGATAGCCCTGACGTCTCTGTGGGGCTGGGTGGTTCGAAAAGCAGCAGGCATGGAAGATCTGCACATTGCAGCGTAGTGGCCTCATTTGCCACACTGCAGGCAGCGCGGGACCTGGCGGGACATTGCCGCTTTAAGTGGGCGGAGCCGCAGTTGCCGCACGCCGGAGCGTCGAGACATTCGTCATGCCACCACGCATGCGTGGGACAATCCAGCGTAGCACGCACCTGCGTGAAGCGGTCCGTGACATCAACGCGCTCGCTGCGTGTGGGCGCTATCATTCAGGTCCAGAGCCTGAAGAGATTTTATCATCTGGACCTGTTCTGCCTCGTCGGGGGCTTGCCGCACCGTTTCAGCAGCCTGGATGCATGAATAACACGTGGAGGCATGTTCATGAAGCACACAGGTCTCAATGGCCGCGGAGAGAGTGAGCTGCTTTTCTTTTACTAGCTGCTGGCGCAGGGGCTCAGATTGAACACCAAAAACAATCTGGTCACGGAGCATGGAGTCAGAGGTGGACCCGTAGTTGCAGGACTGCACAAGGACGCGGAGGTGGGTAATAAAGGACTGGAAAGGTTCGTCCTTACCCTGAGTTCACTACTGAAACATGTATCTCTCGAAGCTCTCGTTGACCTCGACCACGCAGTGGCTGTCGAACTTCAGAATTATGGTCTTGAACTTCGATTTGTTCTCCCCCTCATCGAAGATGAGCGAGTTGTAAATGTGCAGAGCATGGTCACCGGCTGTGAAGAGGAAGAGAGCAATCTTACGTGCGTCCAAGGCAGCTTCCAGGTCCCTAGCTTTGAGGTACAGCTGGAAGCGCTGTTTGAAAAGTTTCCAGTTCGAGCCCAGATTCCCTGCAATGCGGAGAGGCGGCGGCGGGCGAACAGAGTCCATTCTGTAGGATGGCTGGAGACTGGTGGAAGGCAGATCACTGAAGGGTAGGTCTCAGAAGTGCAAGCATCCCTCAACTTCTGGTATCATGATGTGTTGGCTTGTGTAGGCTTGAGAGATGAACAGACACTTCCAACACAGATGAAGGTTCAACTCAATTTTATTAACTACTTCTAACTAACTAACACACAATGACTGTGGGTCTAAATAATGCTAACCTGAACTAGAGACCTAGTTGTCCGAACCAGTTGATTATCTCAGCACGTGTTGTGAGTTCATGCTGGGCTGAATGAGTTCCTGTTACACTCAGAGGCAGCACCCAGAATGAGCGAGAAACATGGTGCCCTCTACCTTTATAGTGTGTGTATTCTAACTGGTGATTGGCTGGGGTGTTCGTACATGTTGATTGGTCCCTGTGTGTGTCCATCAGTGTGTGTCTGCACCATGATATACTGGTATATATTATGACAACCACCTCAGCCAGCAGCGTTTTGTCCAGCACAAAGAAGTCTATCCGGGAATACACCTTATGCACATGGGAGTAGAATGAAAACTCCTTACTCCTTGCTCCCGAATCTCCATGGATCCAGCCCCCCCATGTGCTCCATGAACCCCAAGAAAAATTTTATCAAACCCACTTAAAACTATACCTTATTTCTAATGTTTACCAATACAAATATAAATCCCTTAAAAACTACCTTTGTTTCCTCATACTAATATGTGATTTCTAAAACCCATTGTTCGATAAATGTGAAAATTAATATCATAAACAGTTATCAGTGAATACAAGATAATAAATTACAGCAAGTGGCAGATTATCCAGGTGCCTGTTTTAGATAACCATCTTATAATTCATTCCCAACTGTATATTTTTGCTTTATAATAAAACCATGTTTGTACAATAAAAAATGGTTTTCCACCTGCATACGCATGGATATGCATTACTGTCACTTGAAAGAAATTCAACATGATGGTGGATTTTCCTCACCTTTCACAGAGTCTCCTTGATAAAATATTTATTGGCAGATGGGGAGTTTATTTTGGAGCCATTTTTTCTTATTTGCAAGTAGCCCTGAAGTACTGGCTCAGAGAAGAGGCTCACACACCGTGTAAGTCCCGAGAGCTAAGGAGAGATGATGAGTGTGAGAGACAGCAATACAGTGCTCATCCCACCCACCTGTGAGCTATGGATCACAGAATGCAAATAATGTACCTCATAACAGATTAAATTATACAGGTAGAAAACTCTCCTACTGAATCCAGTTCCATATACACCCTCAAAATATACCCCAATTAAGTTTAAGGAACAAAAGCAAGTTCTTACTTTATAACACAGATCAAGAGTAGCAGGCAATATTGAGCACAATATATAATTTGCTCTCAATTAAATGTTGCACCAGAATAATCTCTTCTGTTTTCAAAGATTTGACTTTGGTTGGGGCTTGCTCTTCCTCTTTTTTTCCCTGCTCATGGCTGATGGTTTGTGCCGGCTGTGAGATGTGGGACTGCATTGCAGGGACACACAAAATAAGGCAGGTGCCCACCCCACCACCTTCCCACCCACCCCCCAGCTCACCCCCATAATACTGATGTGGAGATGCCGGCGTTGGACTGGGATGAGCACAGTAAGAAGTCTTACAACACCAGGTTAAAGTCCGATTCACTCAGATTCACCTGAGGAAGGAGCAGTGCTCCGAAAGCTCATGTTGGAAACAAACCTGTTGGACTTTAACCTGCCTTTGTAAGACTTCTTACTGTCCCCATAATACTGAGGATGGGTGGGCTCTGAAATTGGCAGCCCTGCCTGTCATATTTGATAGATAATTAAGGATCGTTTAATTAAGGGTCTGTTGCCGACCCAATTGATCCTGATAACACACTGCCCAGGCCATAAAATGCTTGGTGTGGACTGTCCAACGGGAGGGGCAGCCGGATTTTTTAAATAATCTTTTCAAAGTGCAGGATGGAAAAGGAGGGTTCTTTCTTCAGAGGCTGCCCATTGTCGATCGGGGGAGCAATCTCCCCCCTAAGATCGAAGCCCCCCTGAACATGGGTTTAAATCTATCTCATTCCCCCTGCCCAAATGCTCCCTGCCCAAGGCGCCATACTAACCCACTTTGAGGGATCCACAGGCCTTCTTCCTCATCTTCGTACAGTCCCGGCAGTGTGCACTAACACTCTCTCAGCACTGCAGAAACAAGGCACCAAGGGCACATTAGTGGGCACTGTCCAGACTGATGGACATGCCGACCAATGGAATTGCCCAGCAGTTCTCCAGGGTGGGACCTCTTCCCCAGTGAGAGACAGAGGTCTCACTCAGCCTATGTTCAGCTCACCCACAACACCTTATGGCTGCGTGGTGGGCGAGCATAGAGTGGGATGTCTGGCATTGTTTCCAGTGATGGGTGAAGCATTCATGCCCCCATAATATTTAGCCCATGGATGTGAAGATTACAGAAATATTTGTTTGAGGGTGAGGTAAAGTATATGAATGTTATGTATGAGTCCTGATTGATAGAGATTGTTAGCTGTTAGGAATAGAGGTGGTGATTGGAGCAGTGTCTGAGGTATAGTAGGTTGAATGTGGCATTTGAAGATGCATTCCCTGACCTTGACAACTCACGCAAAGTTATTAAATTTCTTGTGTCACTGAATCCAGGTCCTCAGGGCTGTTCAAATCTGTTGATGTAAATTGAGTTCCATTAACACTCCCAAGCTGCTCCAGCCTTCTGAACCTTGTGAATATCTCGTGTTCTACATTTGTCCGGATGGCATAGGGTACGGTAGGCACTTTGAGACAGTTAGGTACACTGCATGTCTTGATCTTGAGTTTAACTTCAGCTCCAGTCATGGAGCCAAGTATCACCTCTAATACCTTAGCAAACTTGTTCATAAGTCATTTCAGGTCATCCTTTGAATCCACGAGTTGATTTACGACAACCCAGATGAGCTTTATCACAACCACAATCTACCAAACAATGCTGGGAAGTTTACTTGGACAACGTGGAGAGTTAACACCGCTTCTTGACCGTTAACTTCCACATTCAGCCAGATGCATCACTTTAGTGGTACAATCTCTTCAGTGAACATCCTTCGGCCAACATATAATAATTGTAAAGGTATATGTTTTAGCTTCTGACTGTATATTGTGTAAGTGCGTTCCTGATGATTCCCTTATTTCCTCTTTCTTTATTTTTTACCGGTATCGTTTTGATCCATGGATGCTTATTGGCATGTATTTTTTGTCAAGCAGCAGAGAGAATGAGGAATTCAAAGAGTTGCAACATAGTAAATCGTGCTAGTTTTCAAGCAGCGGAACTCAGACACTTTGGAACCTGAGAGATGGGGTGGGAATCGGTTCAATTGGGTGGCTAGCGGCCAAAAGGCCATATTCAGCCGGGTGACAATCATGGGTGGTGATTGGATCCTGCCTGAATAGAACCTGAAGAAAGCAGAGTTGGAGACCTAAACGCTGAAAGACAAGGACCTGCTCTCTCCCTCCACAAATGAGAAGCCGAGGGAATTAATCTACAATGAAAGGATGTTATAGGATACAGAGGGACATAGATAAGCTGCAGAGCTGGGCTGAGAGGTGGCAGATGGGGTTTAATGCGGAAAAGTGTGAGGTGGTTCACTTTGGAAGGAGTAACAGGAATGCAGAGTACTGGGCTAATGGCAAGATTCTTGGTAGTGTAGATGAACAGAGAGATCTCGGCATCCAGGTACATAAATCCCTGAAAGTTGCCACCCAGGTTAATAGGGCTGTTAAGAAGGCATATGGTGTGCTAGCCTTTATCAGCAGGGGGATTGAGTTTCGGAGCCACAAGGTCATGCTGCAGCTGTACATAACTCTGGTGCGGCCGCACCTGGAGTACTGCGTGCAGTTCTGGTCACCACATTATAGGAAGGATGTGGAAGCTTTGGAAAGGGTTCAGAGGAGATTTACTAGGATGTTGCCTGGTATGGAGGGAAGGTCTTACGAGGAAAGGCTCAGGGACTTGAGGTTGTTTTCGTTAGAGAGGAGAAGGCTGAGAGGTGACTTAATAGAGACATATAAGATAGTCAGAGGGTTAGATAGGGTGGACAGTGAGAGTCTTTTTCCTCGGATGGTGATGACCAACACGAGGGGACATATCTTTAAATTGAGGGGTGATAGATATAGGACAGATGTCAGAGGCAGTTTCTTTACTCAGAGAGTAGTAGGGGTGTGGAATACCCTGCCTGCAACAATAGTAGACTCGCCAACTTTAAGGGCATTTAAGTGGTCACTGGATAGACATATGGATGAAAATGGAATAGTGTAGGTCAGATAGGCTTCAGATGGTTTCACAGGTCGGCGCAACATCGAGGGCCGAAGGGCCCGTACTGCGCTGTAGTGTTCTATGTTCTATGAAAGCCATTGCAGACTGGAGACAGAAGACCTCGACCTAAAAGCCTGGTTTGAAGGAAAGTGTGGCAATCATCTGAACCAAAGAATCTTTGTCCTTCTTAACTTATTATTTTCACCCCAAATTCCCCTCTGTGTTTGTTTGTCATGTGTGTGTGTGTGTGTAGAGAGAGAGAATGGGATTAGGAATTAGATAATGGTTAACCAGTTTATTTGCTGCATATTTAATTATAGTTCTTGTTATAAATAAAAAGTCATTCTGTTTAAATTTACAAACCTGGTGACTGTAATTGTTGGGCAGTCAAGGGCCAACGGTTTTGGGTATTTTTTGAAGAATTATTGGTTAATTCAATTGTCTTGTGACTCCGGGCCATAGAGTCTGGAATTAACTGTGCCCTAGCCACGACACGTAGCATAATTTGGGGACTCGTCTGGGATCTTTAGAATGGTCGACAATGATGTTTGGGTTACAGGAAACTAGAAAGAGACACCAGGTGTGTGGTGGTACAATAGTATGGCTCTGGAAGCTGATAGGATTTTTCTTCAGGTGGATGACTTGTCTTTGGTTTCTTTAAAGGGGCTTCAAAATGGCAAGCTTATTGAATTGGCAAATGAATTAACAATCAAGGTACCAGCTGAAGCTAGGAAGGTAGAGATAACTGAAGTGATTGGTCAGCATTTAATTCAAATGAAATACCAGAAAAACAGCCTGGGTCATGGCAACCATCAGTTGAATTCGCTAAAATCAAAATGAAACCATTAGAGATGCAGTGAAAAGAAGAAGCTTTCAAATGGAAATTGAAATGAGGAGCTTGGAATTAGAGAAAGAGGAAAAAGAAAAAGAGAGTTCCAGCTTAGTGCATTGGAAATTAAAAGGGAGCTGCTGGGAGCTGGAGGAGACCTTAACCCTAGAGCAGAACCCAGTGGCAATATGTTTCAATTTATACCATTTAAAGAGAAGGAGGTAGAAACCTTTTTTCAGGACATTTGAGAAAATAACAGCCCAAATGGACTGGCCAAAAGAAAGGTGGACATTATCCCTGCAAAGTAAGTTGACAGGGTGGGCACAGGAGGTCTATGCTTCCCTGTCAGAGGGGGTGTCTAAGAATTACGATGAGGTAAAAAGTCTATTTTGGGTGCATATGATTTAGTTCCTGAAGCATTTCGGCTCAAGTTTTGGAATTTGAGGAGACAGCCAGGACACACTTATGCAGACAAATTTTGATCGATGGTTTCAATTTTTGAGAGTTGCAACTACCTGTTAGACTCTGAGAGAGGTCATTCTCTTAGAGGAATGTAAAAGTTCCCTACCTTCTATGGTAAGATCAAAGGGTGATGACTGATAGACAAGCAGCAATAATGGTGAGAATTATCAGGTGATCCATTGTTCCATCGCCCCCATAATTTTGGAAAGGACAGGAAGTGGGAGAGTGAAAGGAAGGCAGGTAGCCAAGGTAAGGAATAGTTAGCTGGGGATGCTCCGAGATCTCCTCCTCAGACCAGGAAGGAAGGTACTGCGGGGGAAGGTGGGACTCGAAAACCTAAGTGTTATCGTTGTAATATGGTGGGGCACGTTCATTCAGCATGTTGGAAGTTGCAAAGACTTGTGACTTGTTGAAGTTCATAAGGAGAATTCTGAAAAGGGAACAAGAGTGGGGAATACCAAAGGGCAAACTATAGCTCTTACTGGACTTAGAAGACCCGAGGCAAACACTGTTGGAAACAGGTCTGATGAATGAAGGGGATGAGAGAAATACAGGGTTTTTGTCTAAGATGAAGATCGCCCCATTTTCAACAACTGATGTAGCCAACCTGAAAACTATTTTAAGGGACACAAGTGCCATGCAAACTCACTGGTGAAGAGATTGGTTCTCGCTCGAGACAGTTCAGTGAAAGCTAAGGTATTAGTGAGGGGGATAAGTGGAGATTATATCTCGGTTCTGTTGTATAAAGTACAACTGAAGTATGATTTAGTGTAATGTCCAGTAGTTGTTGGAGTGGTTAAGGAATTACCAATGAATGGAGTAGACTAACTTTTGGGGAATGATTTGGGAGACGTCAAGATGGTAGCTTCACCCATGTCTATAGAGAGTCCGAGGGAAGTATTACGGACAGCACATGAGCTACTAATGGCAGAACAGATGGGAATTAGGAAAACTCATTGGGAATTAAATGACTCAAAGAAAGAAATGTTGAAAGACATTAATCACTTATCAAATGACAATGGTAGTGAATGTAATTCTGCTGATACTGATGAAATTATCCCTCCGAGAATGATTCCTCACAGAAATTTGTCAAAGATAAAATCTAGTAGAGAACCAGATTCTGAGAATTCCAAGACTGATGATAATCCTAAGAAAGAGGAGTCCAAATGTTACAGTAATGACAGTGATGAAGATTCAGACGAGAATTCTGAATTCATTTTGGGTTCTGATTATGATGAAATCATAAACAACTGCTACCGAATAGACTTGTCACTAACTGATCTTGAACAGATGGCAAGTAATTCTTCCAAAGTTAGGAAAGAATACAGCAAATCGGAAGTAGAAAGTGAATTGGACTTTCCTAAAAGTAACATGTTAAAGCCTCTTGCAGTAAACACATTGCCATTCACTGAACGTGCAAATGTTTCCAAGGAAATGCCTGTTTTGAAAGAAAATATACAAAGTAGCATGGCATCAGCTATTCAGGTAAAGTACAGCAATGACTGTGAAGTAATATCAACCAAACAGCTGATTAATTCACATCCCTTTAAAAGCCCACAGAGCCTCTTCAAGGTAAAGGAAGCAAATAGCAAAGTACATGAAATAATTAGTGATCAATTCCTTTTGAAAATTAAGAGGAAGGTGGATGAAGAACTATGTAGTGATTCTGTAACCATATCTGTTGATTAAAAAAAACAGAAAGCTCATAGAACGAACAGTGTGTTATCCTCTGATTCTGAATGTAGAGAAGAAAAGTTGAAATCTGGAAAACACAAATTGTATAAGTCCGTATTATTAAATGGTGATAAGAGCTGTGATTACGAAGATTCTGCTGAGGAGGAAAAGCTTCAAAACTTAGAATGGTGCATATAAAACCAGCTAGCTTTGCGAAAATTGAATCCTCTGCTTGACCGGTCGCTGGAAGTAACCATGTAAAGGAAAATAGAGAATGTAAAGCTGCAGGGGTTGAAGAGTGTTTATGAAGTAAAAATGAACAAATATTTCCCTCACGATTGACAACACTGCTTGTAGTTTGGCTGCAGAAGATCCTTGAAATTTGGATAAACATTCAGACTGGCTGCATTACACGAGAGACAGAAATGCAGAAGAAATTCATTCAGCGGGTACTCTCTAATTTGGAGAGTCAGAAACCTGACAGAGGCAAGAATGTTGCCTTTGACTTTGAAGAAGTGAGTGAAAACAAGGCACTGTTTGAAGATATCAGAGGGAGTTCTAAAACTAAAGATGCAAGCCTATCAGCAGAAGAAGAACAGAGAGAAGATCTAATAAAGATACTGAAAGAATATAGACACAGTTATAGGGAAACATAAGAACATAAGAACTAGGAGCAGGAGTCGGCCATCTGGCCCCTCGAGCCTGCTCCACCATTCAATGAGATCATGGCTGATCTTTTTTGGACTCAGCTCCACTTTCCGGCCCGAACACCATAACCCTAAATCCCTTTATTCTTCAAAAAACTTTCTATCTTTATCTTAAAAACATTTAATGAAGGAGCCTCAACTGCTTCACTGGGCAAGGAATTCCATAGATTCACAACCCTTTGGGTGAAGAAGTTCCTCCTACACTCAGTCCGAAGAACACCAGTGTGTACTCTGTTGACTGATCATGATATAGATATACAAAACTCTTAACATTAAAGCTCATCCGTATGGACCAAAACCATGGAGACTGAATCAGTTAGAGACTGAAATACGGTGCATGTTGGATATGTTGCAGAAACAAGCCACAAAGAGAAAATAAGTAGAGCCAAGTTCTAAGTTCATAAAACATAGTGCAGGTTTTATTAAGAGATGTTGCTTCTACGGGGTGAGATGGTTGTTTTGTTATGCTCTTGACGTAGCATAAGCTGCTTCCTTGATGTGCACTCTGACAAAGGAAGGTTTAGAGTTGGAGATAGCTTTAACACATTTATTTAAACTGTTAACAATTCTCCTATTTGGATTCGACTCTCCCGGTAATCCTGCTTTCGCTACTCAGACTGACGAACCAGTCTGCTACAATCCGGGTGGTGGGTGTGACATGTTTCAAATCAACCCTAGTGTACTCACTGAGAGTCTCCACTGGAAAGAGGAAGATCATGTGTGCTGTGTCCCTTTTATATGGGTTGGTGTAATGCCCCCCTGCAGTAGTGTCACCTCTGTGGGTATCGTGACTGCCCATTGGTCGTGTCCTATCTTACTGACCTATTGGTTGACTGTCTGTGTGTCATGTCTCTGGTGCTCCCTCTAGTGTCTAGCTAGTCTACGTGTATTTACATTAACCCCTTGTGTATTTAGAGTGATGCATACCACCACAATGGTGAACTCCCCAAAGCTCCACATCACTAGATATTATATAGGATTTCGTCAACAAATATTGTTACTTGTATGCATAACAGTTTCAGTAAGATCATCTCTCTTTCTTCGAAACTCCAATGAGTATGGGCGCAACCTGCTCAGCGTTTCTTCATTAGATAACCTCTTTATTAATCATAGAGTTACTGCAGTGCAGAAGGAGGTCATTCAGTACACCAAGTCTGCACTAACCCTCCAAACAAGCACTCTACCTAGGCACACTCCCGCCCTATCCCCTTTACCCCACACATTGTCCATGGCCAATTGACCTAACCTGCATATCTTTGGACACTAAAGGGCAATTTAGCATGGGCAATCCACCTAACCTGCACACCTTTGGACCCTGGGAGGAAACCCAAGCACCCGGAGGAAGCCCACGCAGACACGGGGAGAAGGTGCAAACTTCACACAGTCATCAAGGCCAGAATTGAAGCCGGGTTCATGGGTTCTGCTGTGAGGCAGCAGTACTACCCACTCTGCCACTATGTCGCCTAAGTGCTTCCAATGCAATATATGCCTCCTTAAGTAAGGAAATCAAAACTGTACACAGTAGTCTGGGAGACTTATAGCATTTTAGGCTGTGCAATTTTTCAGGCGAGGTAGAAACGGGAAATGGGGGGCAGAGGAGGGAGAGAGATTGCCTTCTTCAGTTAAGCTCATTACCACAGCTTTAGAAAGAAAGGTTTTTTAGATGGTAGTGCTCAAATTAAGACCTGCCTGGATTGAGTCATAAAATGAAAAGAAATGCATTATTTTATTTTAAACATACCATAGACAGGCAAAGGGTGAGCAAAACAAATCTGTGAATGAGATTAGCAGGAAATTCATAGAGATCTGCAATCGGGAAACACAGTGAATAACAGAGGACTCTAACTGTTCTAATATGGATTGGGATAAGACAAATGTTTGTGGTCAAAAACAGGCAAGGTTCTGAGAATGTCAGGGCAATTTGTTTAATTTACAACTATGAAGGGTGACTTCCAGTTGACGGAGAACAAGTAAACAACCTGAGGGAAGGTGGACATTTGCAAATAATGATAATATTCGCATGACGAGAAAAGAAAAAGAGAGGGATTAAAGTCTAAACTAGAAATTAGTTCATTTCATAGAATGAAAAGAAGTCAATTAAGGTCAGATTAATTGATTAGAAAAATGCTAAATTAAAACAGTGAGCCAACAGTGAGAGATATTTAAATGTAAAGTGGATGAGGTACAGGTTAAAAGGGAGTACATCAAAGATTAATTTCCATAGATAAATAGTTTATATGCGTAAATAAAATTGGCAGCTTGTAAAAGAGCAATGGTACAAATATTGAGAATACGAAAGAAAACTAAGAGAAATATATTAAAAAGACTGAAGTAAAAGAAGAGATAGAGAAGGTCAAGACAGTACGTGAATGTAGACTAATGGTCAACATAAAGGGTCATCAGAATCATCTATCAACTTAAAGACTAATCAAAGAAAGTGTTGGCCCACTTGGAGAGCAACAAATTCAACTTGTTTTAGCGAGGAAAAGGAAGAGCTCCTTCATAAGTATTTCAGCCTCACCTTTTTGGAGAAAAATGGAATTACAAATGTCGAATCGCCTGAGAGGGTGTAGTTGAATCAGTAATGGAGCAAAATCTTCAAAGGAAAGTGGATCGAAAAAGTTTTTGCAATTCAAAATAAAGAAGTATCAAAGCACATCCTGAGGAGAGACGGATCTAACACCATTTTTACAATAACTCAGGCTGCACTCCCTCCACTTCAGGATTGATTTATTGATTGATTGATTGATTGTCATATGTACCGAAGTGCAGTGAAAAGTATTTTTCTGCACAGTACGTGCACAGTAGACAAAAAGAATAATCGACAAAGCACATCGACAAATAATGAGTCAAGTGAGCTGAGGGCTGTTCCTTCACTTTCCTTCCGAGTTAAGGTTGCACCTTATGTTTCTTTTCCCTTCATTTGATGTCAGTAATAATTCCCTCCCCTTCCATCCTTGGCAAATGCTGCTTGTGGGTTGCGATCATTTTTGCGCCTTTCCAAAAGCATCAGTTGACTGTTCTCTCCCGCTTGCCCTTAATTTCCCTGTCCCTTTAAATTTCTCATGTGTGCAATCTTTGCCCCCACAACTGGAGTTAGAGGCATTTAAATAGACTGAAATGGAATGAAAATTGGCTTAATTTCTGATCCATTCAGACTTCATTGTAACTTTGAACATCATCCTTGTTTTTTTGAGTTATGAGCCTTTCATGCTCATGAGAGCGTATTGATGGAATGCTCCATATTTATTGTGTACTTTGTTTATTGCGAAAATGTCAAATAATGCACTTTTAATTTCTACTCAGATTAATGGTCTATGGAGTCAGCTTCTTGGCATTTTGATTTGTTTTCAGACCTTTATCAAGCGGACGTGCTTGAAATGAAAATGTGTTGTTCATAGAAAATAGAAAGGGTTTAATAGTGCTTCGAGAGTAAAAATTAACACTTCCCCCAACGAAAATAATCAGACCTTAAATTTGGAGAAAATGCTAATGAAAGCAAGAATAGTGGTTTCGTTTGGACTATTTGGTATTTACCATTATATAAACGGCATTTTGTCAGTCACCGCAAGAAACAAGGGACATACTGAAAACTCTTTCAGATGGTACTTCGGGTGGTGGCCATGGAGTAAGAGGTCGCTTATTTGGTAGCTCCTGCGAGTGGTGGACTTTTGGGACCTTTTTCCCCAATGTATGGGGGATTGGGGTCGTAAAATTGGAGGCTGGTGAAGAAGGGAAGAAGAATTTTCCACCAGTTTATGGAGTCGTGGACCAGAAGTGGACAGCAGAGAAGAGATTGTTCGACAAAGGAGGGAGTGGAGTCAGCGGTGCAGGAAAGCATGGCGGAGGCTCAAGAACTGGGATTGCCAGCCCAGTGGTCAATGGAGCAGCTGGTGAACGTTCTCCAGGAGAGATTTGCCAAGCTAAGGCAAGAGTACCTGGACCTGATTAAGACGAGGATTGACCGTGTGGAGCAAAGATTGGAAGCCCAGAGACCAAGAAGGTGGAAGAGGCGGTGGCTGAGCACGAGGATCAGCTAACCGCGATGGAGGTGGAGTTGGGGGCTGGTGAGGGATCACCAGAAAAGGCTGCAAGAGAAGGTGGAGGGTTTGGAGAACAGCTCGCACAGGCAGAACCTGAGGATCGTGGACCTCCCAGAGGGTATTGAGGGATCAGACACAGGGGCATACATGGCGCATATGCTCGAGAAGCTGACGGGAGAAGGTACGTTTACTCGGCCCTTGGAGGTGGACAGGGCGCACAGAGTGCTTGCGAGGAAGCTGCGGATGAATGAGCCACCGAGGGCGATCATGGTGCGATTGCACCAGCTTCAGGACAAGGAGCAGATCTTGAGGTGGGGCAGGCAGACAAGGAACTGCAAATGGGCAATGAGCTGCGCATTTACCAGAACCTGGGTGCAGAAGTGGCTAAGAGAAGGGCGGGCTTCAACAAAGTAAAATTGGCCCTCTTTAGGAAGGGGATGAAGTTCAGCATGCTGTACCCAGCTCGTTTGTTGGTCACCTAAGAAGGTCAAGAACTTTATTTTGCATTGTCGGAGTAGGCAATGAACTTTGTGAAAGACGGGGACTGGCAGGTAATGGAGGGCATTGAACATGGGGACGGGTAATTCTGTACTTGTGCTGCTTAATTTCTTTTCTTTTTGGGTTTTGTACGTATTGGTTTTGTACCAAGTTTCGGGCCGTTGCTCAGTGTTGTATGTGGGTTAACCTTGTCCTAATCGGGGATGGTGGGTGGAATTTTCTTCTTTGTGTTTGTTGGGGATTGTAATTTGCATATGTATGTTCGAGCGGGGCGGGGGGGGTGGAGATCAGTGGGGGACAGGATGCTTGGCACCATGGGCAGGGGATACCAGACTAGCTGGGCGGGCTAGCTTACGGAAGTGCGGCGGGGGCGCGCAGGTGACTTGGTTGTAATGGGAGGTTGGGATTGTTGTTTTGTTAGTGAGGGAGTGGGAGGGGGGAAACTGTTCTGCTGACAGGGGAGGGACTGGCACTTGGAATCAAATGGGAGGTCAATGACGTTGGTAGTTGGGGAGGGGTTGGTGTGGGAGCGGGTGGAGGCACATTGTGTGAGGGCACAAGTTTGGGGGCATTGGGAACGGTAATTCTGCCATTCTCGTCGGCCCGGTACTCCACAATCCCAGTGGTAGTGGCGGCCCTGAGAGTCGGGGCAATGGCGGAAGCATATGGAAGTAGAGGGAGTGTCGGTGTGGGTTCCATTCTGTGGTTATCACCTGTTTGTGCCGGGGATGAAGGAGGGGGATTTTCGAAGGTGGCAGACAGTGGGTATTGAGAGGCTGGGGGATCTGTTTATTGATGGGAACTTTCCTGGTCTGGAGGATCTGGAAGTGAAGTTTGAATTGCCGGAAGGGAATGGGTTCCAATATCTCCAGGTAAGGGATTTTGTTCAACGGCAAGTTTTTACCTTCCTGCTCCTTCCGCCACAGGGGATACAGGACAAGGTAGTTTCTAGAACGGAGGTGGGGGAGGGGAAGGTATCGGAAATTTATAAAAAAAACTCATGGAGTGGGAGGAAACCCAGACAGGGGAGACAAAACGTAAATGGGAAGATGAGTTGGGAATGGAGTTAGAGGCAGGTCTGTGGGAGGATGCCCTGGGCAGAGTCAATACATCCTCATCATGTGCCAGCCTCAGCCTGATACAATACAAGGTGGTCCATCGGGCACACATGACGGTGGCCCAAATGAGCATGTTTTTTGGGGTAGAGGACAGGTGTGGGCGATGTGCAGGAGGGCCCGCAAATCATGATAACATGTTTTGGGCATGTCTGAAGCTCAGGGAATTCTGGCAGGGATTTGCAGATGTCATGTCCAGGGTGTTAAATGTGAGGGTGGAGTCCAGAGGTGGCGATTTTTGGAGTGTTGGAAGACCCGGGAGTCCAGGGGGCTAGAGAGGCTCATGTTTCGGCCTTTGCTTCCTTGGTAGCCCAGAGATGCATCTTACTGATGTGGAGGGACTCAAAGCCCCCGAAAGCAGCGGTATTGGTTAGCGGCATGGCTGGGTTTGTCAGGCTTGAGAAAATCAAGTTCACCCTGAGAGATTCATCATTCAGGTTCGTGCGGAGGTGGCAGCCATTTATCAACGTCTTCAGAGAAAATTGAACCGTCGGCAGTTTCAACAAAGGGGGGGGGTTAGGGAGTAAGGAGTGCGGTAGGAGGGAGGGAAATAGACTATGCCGGTCTAGCTTAGGTGAGAACTGTGGGAGATGGAGGGGTTTGTTACGCATTGAACCATGTTTATATATATACTTGAGTCTTTTGCTATTATAAAACCATGAATGCCTTAATAAAATGCTTTAAAAAAAAGGAAAGCTCATCCGAACTAAAAATTATACTCAAGTCTGTTCAATTATTTTTCCACATTCCACGCTTAAACACTTACGATCTAATTGTATCGTACATGTATACAATTGTGTGCAGTGTAAACTGGGTGGAAAGCTGACAAACACCAAGAAATGGTAAGTTCTCCCACAGCAAGCGGACTGAAGTTGGGCTTAACATCTAATGCCATATTGAGCCTGAGAAAGTTCCTGAGAACTGACTGTCCCACCACTTCTGTTTGAATATAGTGGTGATGGAGATAGCTGGCATAGGTTCCTACACCAGCTGTAAAACAACCAAGCAACAATAATAATCTAGTCTACAGAACCCCCACCCCTGGAAACAAGCCCTCCAACTCAACAGGACTTGTCTTTGAGGCAAAGGCAAGAACATCTGCCCCCGCACCGGTACGCAGCACCCACAAGACCGAAACCCCAAATTTAGCCGCTAAAGTTCAGAACTCCAGGATCGCCGACATGGTGCTGAAAAAAGAGACCCAATAACCCACAAGGACCAGAACATGTGCGCCCCCTCGAACAACGCTCGGACCCAGCCTCAGGAGCACTTTGCCGTACTCATCAAATGGCAGAGATGCCATCACCAGTGATCCCAAGCTGGACCCTCTACATGACCCAGACTCCATCCGCACCCAGGTAGACCCCAGGTCTCCACACCATCCCATCCATTCTCCGTGTTGGCAGACCAGTAACAAAATATCAGATTTGGCAGCGCAAGACCCTCGATCTGTTTATCCCTCTGCAGCACACCCCTCCGAATCCTCGGTGGTTTTCCCACCAATATGAAACCGCTTTACCCCCCGGAAAAATAATGTGGGTAGAAATACCGGAAGAAATAGGAACAGGAATCTCGGCAAGATGTTCATCTTGATTGATTGAACTAGGCCAGCTAAGGGCAATGGGAGGCTATCCCGCCTTCGTCATCACAAGTGCCCCATACATGCATTTATAAAGAATAGTTACAGTATTAGTACACTTATTGCACAAAGAGAAATTGTCCCGTATGAAAACCTCTCCAGCTACCAGTTACCACAGAACAGAGCCGTGCAGATGCTGTGAGCAGGAATGTGCAGCTAGATCCCCGTCAGCTGAGATGCAACCCAAGGTAAAAATGTAGAGGAAAGTGGAAGGTTCAGTTGAGCAGTCATTTCGAGGATGTAACAGGCCCATGGGTAGCGTTAGTTCCAAAACAACATTGTTTTGTTATCAATGATGCGGCCGCATATATAAATGATTTGGAGGAAAATGTCACTGGTCTGATTAGTAAGTTTGCGGATGACACAAAGGTGGGTGGAATTGCGGATAGCGATGAAGACTGGTGGAGGATACAGCAGGATTTAGATTGTTTGGAGACTTGGGCGGAGAGATGGCAGATGGAGTTTAATCCGGACAAACGTGAGGTAGTGCATTTTGGAAAGTCTAATGCAGGTAGGGAATATACAGTGAATGGTCAAACCCTCAAGAGTATTGACAGTCAGAGAGGTCTAGGTGTACAGGTCCACAGGTCACTGAAAAGGGCAACACATGTGGAGAAGGTAGTCAAGAAGACATACGGCATGCTGGCATTCATTGGCCAGGGCATTGAATGTAAAAATTGGCAAGTCATGTTGCAGCTGTATAGAACCTTAGTTAGGCCACACTTGGAGTATAGTGTTCAATTCTGGTCGCCACACTACCAGAAGGATGTGGAGGCTTTAGAGAGGGTGCAGAAGAGATTTACCAGGATGTTGCCTGGTATGGAGGGTATTAGCTATGAAGAGAGGTTGAGTAAACTCGGTTTGTTCTCACTGGAACGACGGAGGTTGAGGGGTGACCTGATTGAAGTCTACAAAATTATGAGGGGCATGGACAGGGTGGATAGTCAGATACTTTTTCCCAGAGTAGAGGGGTCAATTATTAGGGGGCATAGGTTTAAGGTGCGAGAGGCAAGGTTTAGAGGAGATGGACGAGGCAAGTTTTTTACACAGAGGGTCTGGAACTCGCTGCCGGAGGAGGTGGTGGAAGCAGGGACGATAGTGATGTTTAAGGGACGCCTTGACAAATACATGAATAGGATGGGAATAGAGGGATACGGACCCCGGAAGTGTAGAAGATTTTAGTTTAGATGGGCAGCATGGTCGGCGCAGGCTTGGAGGGCCGAAGGGCCTGTTACTATGCTGTACTTTTCTTTGTTCTTATATGATGAAAAATAATCTTGGAAGTTGTAGTTTTGGAGCAGCGTCAAAGACACATTATGGCACAGCAGGAGGCCACCCATCAAATTTATGCTGGTTCCCTGTGGAGCAATCCAATCAGTCCCATGTTCCCGCTCAATCCCAGTGACTTTACAGATTTATTCCCTTTTGTATCCATCCAATATCTGTTTGAAATCATATATCACCTCCGCTTGCATCGTCCTCATAGCCAGCCATTTCCAGGTCATTACCATTCGCTGTGTGAAATAGTTGCCCCTCACATCATCTCGCATCACTTGGCCTAAAACCTTACATCTGTTCCCCCAATTCTTCATCATCAGCTAATGGAAACAGCTTGTCTATGTCTATCTTATGCTGGCATTCATTCTTAGCTAAGCCTCTCATAATTGTGCACACCGCCATCAAACCTACCCCCAGTCTCCTTTGCTCCAAGGAGAACAACCCCAGCTTTGCCAACCTAACCATGTCGCTAAAATCGCTCATCCCTGGAACCTCAACCTCTGAACCTTCTCAAGAGCCTTCACATCCTTCCTAAAGTGAGACACATTACAGTGGACTTTGCGATGCAGCCAAATTCAGGTAAGACATTGTCACTGATTCCCTTCAACGACACCTTCCAATTCTGCAATCACCACCACGTAGAAGACAGCATAGACATAGACATAGAACGTACAGTGCAGAAGGAGGCCATTCGGCCCATCGAGTCTGCACCAATCCACTTAAGCCCTATCCCCATAATCCAATAACCCCTCCTAACCTTTTTGGTCACTAAGGGCAATTTATCATGGCCAATCCACCTAACCTGCACGGCTTTGGACTGTGGGAGGAAACTGGAGCACCCGGAGGAAACCCACACAGACACGGGGAGAACGTGCAGACTCCACACAGATAGTGACCCAGCTGGGAATCGAACCTGGGACCCTGGCAATGTGAAGCCGCAGTGCTATCCACTTGAGCTACCGTGCTGCCTAAAGGCAATAAAAACATGGGAACACCACCACGTGTAAGTCCCCTGTAAGCCACTCATCATACTAATTTGGAAGTCCCTTCCCTGTGGCTGGGTCAATTCCTGGAAGTCCCTCTCTAACAGCATTGTTGGTGGTGCTGCAGCAGTTCAAGAAGGCGACTCGACACAATCTTCTCAAGGGCAATAAAGGATAAGCAACAAATTCTGGTCTTAATAAGTTCATAAGATATAGGAGCAGAATTCGGCCAGTTAGCCCATCGAGTCTGCTCTGCCATTCGATCATGCTGATCTCATCCTGGCCTTAACTCCATCGTCCTACCCGTTCTCCAGAACCCTTGCTGATGATGTTCACATTTGAAAAAAGCATAAAATGGTCCCAGCTCTTCCTCTTCGTCCTGAACTCTGGAAGATCTTTGGTACCTCAACCAAGTAGCCATTCTTCACATGAAAACCTTGACAGAAAGACCATTCCTTCCTGAACAATGGGGAGCCACCAATAGGGAGTCCCCAGCCACATTCATCCAATTCCCAGTCAGGGTAACTGGATGACGATCAGGAGAAAATCCCCCGAGCAATCACCAACTGAAGCCCCACAATGGCTGTTTTGACTGAAGCCTGTTAGGTCAGTGCAGACACGCCACTGAATACAGATGCACTTACTGTCAGCATGGAGGAGAAAAGTTGCAAAGGGAACTTTACTTCAGTCAGAAAGTAATGCTACAGTGAGAGTAGTTCAGCAAACAGACTAAGCCAGCTGGTGAATCAGTAAACAAGTCATGAATAATTTGCTCTTCTATAGCATAACAAGAAGAGATCAAGGCTGTAATAACTACCCAGGAATATCTCGGTGGGGGTTGTACCTTGCACCTGGACGAAATGAATAATCAAAGCCCACGAATAAATTAATTCTAATAACCACAAAGAAAACGTTGTGCATTGAGGCACTAATAATTTAAAGTGAGTTGCGAGGATAAAGGGAATTGGTAATTTGGATTTCAAAATAGAAAGGTTGGCGCTGAATGTAAATAGACCCAGAGCAACTCATTTTTTTTAATATAAGGTCTCAGAAATGTAAATCTTCTGGTAAATGAGCAGAGCAACACAATAAGCAATTCATTTGCATAAAGGAAAAGTGTTGTGATTAATTAAATTGTGTATAAAGCAATTATACAATGGCAGCAGATTGTAAAACAAATTACTTCAATTTAACATTTTGTCAATGATTCAAAAGGATTACGTAAACATTAGTGTGCAGCATTCCATCCAATTTTGACAGTCTATTCTGCATGGTCGCACTGTGGTTAGCGCTGTTGTTTCACAGCGCCAGGGTCCCAGTTTCAATTCCCACTTGGGTCACTGTCTGTGTGGAGTCTGCACGTTCTCCCCGTGTCTGTGTGGATTTTCTCCGGGTGCTCCGGTTTCCTCCCACAAGTCCTAAAAGACGTGCTGTTAGGTCATTTGGACATTCTGAATTCTTCTTCCGTGTGCTCGAAACAGGCTCCGGAATGTGGTGACATAGGGTTTTTCACAGTAACTTTATTGCACTTGTGACAATAAAGATTATTATAATTATAATTTTCTATACTTGTTTAGGGATACAAAGATCAGTCCTGTTAAATGGGTTGCAGACAAAAGTCGACTGATATAAAATATAAAAGCATGCTGGATACCTGAAATAAAATCAGAAAATGCGAGAAATATTCAGTAGGTTTAACAGCATCTGTGAATAGAGAATGAGAGTTATCAGGCTGAATTTTCCCAATCTCACTGAGACCAGTTAAGAGGCGGGACTGGGAGGAAACTTGTAAAATGGCTAGCCGGGTCAGCCACTTGACACGTTCCCACTGCTTGCTGGAGGTAGAGTCGGCAAGGTAGGCATCATACGCCCGGCAGTGAAAATCCATCATGGACCAATTGGGGAAAAAATGTTGGTGTCACTGGGTTCTTCCCTAGAGTGGACGAGCCCCCTTCTCCCCACTGAGGCAGGAGGCCAACATTTAACTCGTGGCAGATCAGCTCCATGATTCGGGGGATGCCGACCTGGCCAGACTGTGGGCACGGCAGGCTGTCATGCCCACCTCCACCAGTGCAGAGCACACACCTCGGTGGGCAAATTAGTCGACAGAATTCTGGGGCACAACCTGATGAGCACCACACAGTTGCAGATGCACATCAGGCAGGGGCAGGGCCGTCCATGGGAGGGAGTTGGAGGTCTGCTGGATTCCAGGACCTATTGAATCCCTGTCGGATGCTGAACCTCTGGACCAGGCAATCCCAGATCTGATGCAGTTGATAAGGTGCGGCCATGAGATTTAGAGGGGGATATCAGTGACACTCCAGCGGGTCAATGGCCAATTGGAGGAGACCCAAAGGCCACAGGCACAGGAGATTGCGCCGGCAATGCTTGGCTCCGAGGCCAAAACTGTCAGGGTGGAGAGCCTGGAGCACAATGTCTGCAGTATGAGTGGTGGTGTCCAAGGCATAGCTCAGTCAGTGACGCTCATGGCTGAGTGTCTCAACAGCAAGTCCGAGTCACTGGGGGATGTGCCTCTAAAGCACATGAACCTTTATGAGGCACTGCACATGTCCCAGTCTCAGGTGGGAATTTCTGAGGAACTGCAGAGCAATTCCCGGTTGCTGGGGAACGTGTCCCAATCTCAGCTGGACCTTGCTGGGACACTGCAGAGCCTGACCCAGTCTCAGGTGGGCATTGCTGAGGTGCTCCAGGGTACGACCCAGTTGTTAAGGCCCATGGCCGGGATTCTCCCCTACCCGGCGGGGCGGGGGGTCCCGGCGTAGCGGAGTGGCGCCAACCACTCCGGCGTCGGGCCTCCCCAAAGGTGCGGAATTCTCCGCACCTTTAGGGGCTAGGCCCCGCCAGAGTGGTTTGCGCCACGCCTACTGGTGCCAAAACCGGTGCCAATGACCTTTAACGTCCGCCGCCCGGCGTCGGGGCTGGCCGAAAGGCCTTCGCCAGTTCGCGCATGCGCCGGTGCGTTAGCGGCCGCTGATGTCACCACCGGCACATGCGCGGTAGGGGGATCTCTTCTGCCTCCGCCATGGTGGAGGCCGTAGCGGCGGCGGAAGAAAAAGAGTGCTCCCACAGCACTGGCCCGCCAGCCGATCGGTGGGCCCCGATCGTGGGCCAGGCCACCGTGTGGGCACCCCCCGAGGTCCGATCACCCCACGCGCCCCCCAGGACCCCGGGGGCCCGCACGCGCCGCCAATCCCGCCAGCACCAGATGTGCTCCAATTCCCGCCGGCGGGAGAGGCCTGTCAGCGGCGGGACTTTGGCCCATCGTGGGCCGGAGAATCGCCGCGGGGGCCCGCCAATCGGCACGGCATGATTCCCGCTCCCGCCGATTCCTGGGTGGCGGAGAATTCTGGCCACGGCGGGACGGGATTTACGTTGGCCCCGCGATTCCCCGACCCTGCGGGGGGTCGGAGAATTCCGCCACATGTCCTAGAAGCAGTTAGAAATTGGCCAGGCTCTGCAAAGCATGGCCGGCTCACAGAGGGGCATCGCTGACGGCATCGACACCATGGTGCAGACATTGGGGAGCCACCAGGGCTGGAAGAGCCAGATGATGCAGGCTCTTTCCAAAGCTCACCCCAGCTGTCCCTCCATCCCCGAGATAACCCCCAGGTTCCTTCGGGCACCGATTGGGAGGTGGGAATGCTGGAGGCCGACCCAGCGCCTTCCTACGGGGTGACGACGGCAGTTACCAGCTCTCCCGAGTCCACCCCGCCCCCCCCCCGACAACAGTGTGTCTCGGGGTCAGCGTGCGGAACAGGATGGTGCAGCAAGGCATGTGCCACCGCCAAGTTGAACGGGGTCCTCTGGCCTCAGGCACTCCAGAGGGCACCCACTAGGGGTGGTGAGTAAAAGGCTGCCACCATCTCTGACGTGCATCCCGGGGACACACCTCGACGTAGAGATAGATCATGGAGGGTGATGTACCATCGATTGTACGCGAGGCGAGTGATTTACCAAAGTCTGGCTTTAATTGACTAGAACACAGCTCTGCGATCGTCTACAGTGGAAAGGGACGATCGTCAGGCGTCTGAGCATTTATACCTCGTTAATAGAGGCGTGGTTAACTCAGCCTCTCGGCCAATCGGTCGAGAGGCACATGACCGACCAGCAGATAGAGGATCACTGAGAGGGCACTGGGTGGGGGGGGGGGGGGGGGTGGCGGGGGGGGGGGGGGGGAGATGGGGCAGCACCATCGGGAACTAGGGACAGTTGGGGTCATGATTATACAACATTAAAACACGTTGCACCCGATACATGTGAAGCCTCCGTCATGTTATTCTGCTGCACCCCGCTCCCCCAGTAGACCTTCACCCTCTCATGGCCCCAGCCCCCCGGGCTCCCAGTTAATACACCTGCCCCCCCCCCTCCCCCCCCCAAAGACACACCACATGCAGGTGGTGTGTCAGCGAGCAATCTGCAGGCAGGCAAGAGTTAGACTATGGCATATATTGAGGAGCAACAGCACTTAGCTCACAGCCAGTTATCATCACTTGTATATTGACTCACTGACAGTGCTGACACAGGCCCATCACCCTGGAATTATGTAAAAGAGGGCGATTGAAAGGGCGGGGGGGGGGGGGGGTTAGTGTGAGGCGAACCGGATAAGGGGGGTTGGGGGCATGGATGTAGGTGTGCGGTGGGTGGGAAGGGGAGAGGGGGAGAGAGATATCAGATGAAGCCATACCCTATGAGAAGCATGGACGAGGATGAGGGCCTCCCTGATCCTTCTGGTCCGACTCCTCCTCCTTCTCCTCCTCGGAGGTGGCCGCATGTTCCTCCTCCTCCACCACCAGCATGTCACCCCGCTGATGTGCCATGTTGTGGAGGGCACAGCAGACTACCGCAGAGCGGGTGACTGTCCATGGGGTGTATCACAGTGCAACACCAGAGCGGTAATGGCATCAGAACCGTATTTTGAGCCATCTGAGGCCATCGATCGATGACAGCTCGGGTGGCCACATGGGCATCGTTATATAGCGTCTCCGTGACTTCCAGTGGCGGCCATGAGCTGAGCTGTCACACAAAAGATGGCTCACATCTATGAACTTAGACTACCGCTTTTTAACCCCGATAACGGGCACCATAATCCCCCAGTTTAACCCCGCCACTGACCGCACTGCCAAACAGGATGGGAGAGAACCAACTGCCCAACCAAAATTCCAGTACAGACAAAGGGAAGGAGACCTTAGCCTGGGAGCAGGGAACTGCAGGTGGAGATACAGAACCAGAGAGGCCCGACCTCACAGAGCTCCCAGCGCAGACCCAGGTGCTGATGGACAAATTGACAAGCTTCATCACCTCCAAGCTCCAGAGACAGAGGGAGGAGATGAGAAGAGACCTCCTGGCAGCCACCGAAATGGCAGTGGAAACCGCATCACCCCCCATAAAGGAATCAATGGACAACATGGAGCGGAGGCCAGAGGCCCAGGAGACGACAACCAGGGACCTCGATAAAGCCACCACGGGCCAAGGGGACTGAATCACGGCTCTCGAGGCTGAGGTTGCGAGTCTGGTCAGAACCCAGAGGGGGCAGAAGGGCAAAATCGAAGACCAGGAGAACCAATCGCGTTGGCAGAATCCGTGAATTGTGGGTCTGTCAGAGGGAAGGGAAGGGAGAAACCCCACAGTGTGCGTTGCAGCGATGCTCGGGAAGCTGGTCCTGTGAGGAGGGCTTCGCCTTGTCCCTGGACGTAGAGCGCGCCCACAGGTCACCTTGGCACTGGCCCAGGGTTGGGGAGCTACTGCGGACGATAATAGTACGGCTCCACAGGTAGTGTTACAAAGAGCAGATCCTGAGGTACATGAAGAGCTCGAGAGAGAGAGAGAGAGAGAAGGTCATTCCATCCACTTGTACCAGGACATTGGTGCCAACCTGGCCAAGTGCCAGGCAGTATTCAGCCGTGCCAAATCCATGCTCTAAAAAAGTGGGGTGTGGTTTGGCATGCTCTATCCTATCAAACTGTTGGACAGATATCAGGGTAAAGAACATTACTTTGACACCCCAGAGGAAGCCAACAAATTTGTTCAGAAAAATGGACTGTGCAAACAATGATAGAGGGCCGAGGCCAGAACGTGGGCTGCAAAAGGGCAAGAGGGGCAGGGGAAAACACAAGCAGAGTGCAGTGAGAGTGGGGTAGGGGAGATAGAGGTGGTTGGGAGGGGGGGGGTGAGTACAATAAATGTGTTGCCTAGGTTCCTCTTCATATTTAGATCACTCCCAATCTTCATCCCCAAATCCTTCTTCACCAGGATCGACATGTTAACCATGGCTTTTGTCTGGGGGTGGGGGGGCGTTTTGGGGGTGGGGGGGCGTGGAGAGTCCCTAGGATGCTCAAGACCATCTCACAGTGAGGGCGACACGTGGGTGGCCTGGCCCTACCCAAGCTCCTACTCTACCGCTGGGCGGCAAACGTGAGAGGGTGAGGGGGTGGCTAAGGGAACCGGAGGTGGACTGGGTCCGAATGGAGGAGGCCTCTTGCATGGGGACGATTCGCCGAGCACTGGCCACCACACCACTAGTGGCTACATGGACATGCAACCAGTTCAGGCGCCATCTCAGACTTGGCAAGATGTCTATAAAGGCCCCCATCTGCAACAACCATAGTCCTCACCGGCGAGGATGGACGCCACATTTGGGACATGGAGGGCGGACAGAGGGGCACTGAATTCTCAGAGAGGCTTCAGCTCCCAAAAGGGAATGGAAATGAGCCCAGGTACCTGCAGCTGGACAACTTCCTCCACAAGGATACAAAAGTGTTTCCCAGAGACCTGGACACACATTTCTCAACACAATGGTAGGGTTGGCCTGGCTAGTGGGCGAAAAATGTGGCAGCATCTATGAATGATTCATGGAAAAGGTCAAGACCCCACTGGACAAGACCAGATGGAAATGGAAGGAGGACCGGACATGAAGATTAGGGGAGGACTCTGGATGAAGCTGCTGCTCTGGATCAACTCCATCTCTGCCTGGTTAACAGTTCCAGCGACCCGGGTTCAATTCCGGCCTCGGGTGACTGCGTGGAGTTTGCACATTCTCCCTGTATCTGCGTAGGTTTCCTCCGGGTGCTCTGGTTTCCTCCCACAGTCCAAAAATGTGCAGGTTAGGTGGATTGGCCATGCTAAATTACCCCTTAATGACTGAAAAAGGTTGGGTGCAGTTACTGGGTTACGGGATAGGGAGCAGGCATGGGCACATTAGGTGCTCTTTCCAAGGGCTGATGCAGACTCACTGGCCCAGATAGCCTCTTTCTACACTGTAAATTCTGTGATTCTATGAACAGTTGTAAATATATCTGTAAAGTTGTGTGTAACTTGTATCACTAAATGTAAAGAGTACCGACAAGAACACTTCTAAGAAACTATAAGATGCACAATAATGTAAATAGAGTAGAATAGAGTAAATGGAGAGAAATGATATAACTGGGACCAGTGTCACAGATGCAGGGACAGACTGTGGTACATGTATTGATGTTGCGGTGTTGAATATTATTGTTGTCTCTGTATCGTCCTGCAACGTTTTGACATTAAGTGCAAAATGGCAATAAAAATCAGTCTAAGGCCTCCATACTGGCGTCATTAGCCATGTCTTACGTGGGTACTCCTTATCCCCCAAGAGCCATCCGATCATCCTAGGGTGCCCTTCAAAGATGACGGGGTTCTCCGACTGCCCCAGGATGTGGCCGTAGTGCACGCTCCTTGGGAAGCATGCACACATATGCATGAACTTGAGGTGGTAGTCACACAAGTTGGGCGTTCAGGGAATGGTACCCCTTCCTGTTGATGAAGGGTACTCCCGGACTGCCCGGTGCATGCACTGTGACATGGCTGCCATCTATTACCCCCTGGATGTAGGGCATCCCGACAATGGCGGATAATTCTGCTGCCCCTGCATCTTGATGGACTTGGACCAGGTCAGAGTTTATGTTGTCGGCTGCCAGGACATCCCTGACTTCACGGATAGTCTTGTGGACTGTTGGTTGGAAAATGCTGCACAAATCCCCGCTCAAGCCCTGGAACGATCCTGAGGCGTAAACGTTCAGAGCTGCGGTGACCTTGATATCCACCGGGAGCAGATATTCCCCCTCCTCCACGAGGTGCCAAGTCCACAAGGACATAACGTAGGGGCCACACCGTCCTCTTGTTGAGGCGGAGCCTCCTGCGGCATGCGCTGTCCGTAATCTTTTTGAAGGGCCAGCGACGCCTGTACACCTTGGGCCGTCGGTGGCCTTCCCCTTTGGGCCCCTCTCTAGCCTGATGGGTGGCCTGGTCCTCAGGCTGTTGGGTGTGAGCCTGTATATGGGCCGCCGCCTCGAACCTCTGCTGATGCTGCTGTTGCCGCCTGCTCCAGCGTCTAGCCGCCTGGCCTGCCAACAGCACCGCGAGGGCAGCTTCCGCGGGGTCCAAGATATCGTCTATAATGTCAAATCTGTAATAAACATGAGTGGGTGTGAGACAGATAAACAGCTATGGCTGCCACCCTGGTATCCTCGGATCCCCCAAGCTATCCCACCGTCATTTCCCCTGCCATCTCTCAGGGTGCCTTCCAATGTGCCCTGCACACGCACCCCTAGCTGCAGTAATGCCCCTGGGTACCCTATCCCAGACCCTGTATCCCAGACACCCGCTGGAAACGTGGCCTGGACCGGGCGCTGGTTCCCTCCCCCGTCCACACACTCGCACCCTCTGGTCGTCAGGATGTCCCCAGTGCTGAGGCCCAGCTCTTGGGTGTTCTAATGTTGGCTGCTGCCTCCATGGTGTTGAAGCCTCCTGAGTTCAGGACAAGTGTCCAGGCCTCACAGCCTGATTGGGATGCTAGGCAGTAATAACCACCTGCATCATGCAGCATGTACCGACGGGGATCCACTTGGGAGCTGTAAGGTGCTGACACGAATAGAATTACCAATTCCCCATTAGCTATAGCCTCCCGCTGGCCGACCAGCAGCCACCAAGGTCTGTGGGAGTTACAGTGACCATCACCACATTACCACGGGCGGGGGTCTGACAGCTGGAGCTGCTCCTGTATTGGGTATACATGATCTGGTGGATGGCATGGCGGACCTGTGGGCGCTGAGCCCTTCGCCCATCCAGCCCAACGGCAACTCCCCCAACGATGGCGGCAAATGCCCCCCCCCCCCCCCCCCCCCCCCCCCCCCCCCCCCCACCGACCAAGCCCGTTCCCCGTCCAGGGTCTCCACCCCTCCCCCTCCCCCTCCCCCGCAGAGCACTGGGACAGCAGGCCCGATGCCCTCAGGCTAAGTGCCCGATTTTGAAGACGGCTAATCAACTCCTTGGAACCCCACAGCAGCCATTGCGTAAGGTTCACATTTTTTAACAGGTCAATTGAATGATGCCCCCATGACCGCTTGGTGGGGAGGCAGTTAGATCATGGGAGGTCATTCGATAGGGGGTCCTCCCATTAATGAGATGGAAATTGGTCTTAATTGGGCGCAATCTACAGCCGTGTCGTGCCGGGTGACATTGCAGGAGATGCCTGAATTGGTGATTATTAGTTTCTCGCCACACTGTGGCGGGTCCTGGATCTTGCCAATGGGAGCAGGCCGTTTCGATCGGAAACCAATCGGTGCCCAGCATGTTTCCTAATTCCGGAATCTCCTGCAATTTCACCGGCCCACTCCGTTTCATGACGTAGCTGGTAGATTGAGCCCAACGTGTCTGCGATTGTGTTGCTGATGGACAGAATATCAAAGCAAGCATAGTGCATAGGTGGCTGCTATGTCTCCGGAACCAGAGTTAGTCCAAATGTTTGATACAATGGCAAATTTGCTTTACCCGAAAACGTAACTGAAAAATAGTGAACAATGGAGAGCTGGGGGGTGATTGCTAAATTCAGCAAGGAAGTTCAAATCATGCCTGGGTCCTCAGATCAGATTGCAGCCCTGAATTCCACTCGAGAGCATATTGCTCTTGATGATTTGCACGATGAAGTTCCTGGGATGTTTTAGTCAGTTCTGTATCGTTTGCTTTTTGCTGACAGCAGCTGTCAGTGTCACTGCTGTCAGGCTGACCGGTGACTCTGTTGTTGATCTGCAGTGACATTGAGAGATTGACAAATGGCGTCAGCAGCATTGCTCGGCGATACTTAAAAGCAATACTGATGCTATCTGCACTTTTAGCCAACTCGTTCTGTTTGCACCTTACTGAATTCCCTTTCCCTTAAGCTTATTTCTATCTGCCAATTATGGTTGGACATCCATACATCATTCCAAGGTCAATCATAACCAGATTGGCTAGATGCTGCAAGGCCTCATTATCATGCTCGGCCCTCTTCCATTTCCTGAAACTGCCTTGCTGAGTCAGAAGGCTGGAAATTTCCCAGGATTTAAGGACAGCCAACGCTGTAAGAGGCTGGACTGAGGGACAGTTTCATTTTCAGATTCTGGCCTGTGCACGAGAGGTGCAGCAGACACTCGGTTTTGGGGGTCAAAGTGATCAACTCAAAGAACAAGAAGTTTACATTCCCTTCCTGCTGGATATGCAGGCTGGGGGTGACCGTAAAGTTTATCTGACAGTCTATCGGACAGCCTTCACGTCAGGTTTCCACCCACCCCGACCTCCCAGCAGTTTTATGCTTGGACGGGCAAGCCTTAGGCCTAGGCCTGCTCTTGCATCTGTCCCCTTTAAGTGGTTAATTATTGGCCAAATGAGGGCCGCTTCCCACCCAACCTGAATTTTCAAGCTGGCGGGAGCAGTTCAGGGGCAGTGGAAATCCCAAAAATGAAGCACAGTCAGGCCGCAGGAGGGAAGCGGCAGGCAGGGCAGGGGGCCTTCCACCAACAGCAGCCCCCTTTTTACATTGGTGCCCCCACCCAAAAGATGTGCCCCCTGCAAGGCCTTCATCACCCCCACTCCCACACACAAACACCCTCAGCCTCTCTCCCAAATTCCCCCAACCCCTTCTGCCCATTCCTCTGGACCTCATGTCCCCTCCCCACCCTGAGATCCTCACACTTACCTGGTCCTGGACTCCTGGACTTAGGCGCCAGGAGCTTCCTGCTATCCCAGTCCCGTCCACTACAGTTTCTGTTGCTACAGAGATAGAGAGCAGCCGCCAATCTGATTGGCCAGCAGCGGTCCGAGGCAGGAATTCCTTCTGAGTGAGGTTTGAAAGTCCCATCTCGGGCCACCTAACTCTTGTTGGACTGTGAAATGGGCACGGGGCGGGCAGCATCAGTGGGGATGCTTGCCTCCCTGACTTTACAGACAGGAAGGGAAACCCTGCCGTCCTGAAAATCCTGGTAGCAGATCGATGTTCTTCTTTCAACCAATGCAATCACAACCATGTTAACTGACCTTTGACCTGTTGCAGTTTGTGAAACCTCGCTCCCTTCAAATGGGCCGTTAGAGAACTGCAGTCACTGCACGTGCAAAATTAATTAATTGTGGAGCCCTTTGAGAAGCTTGAGCAAGATGGTATCAAATGTTCCAACTCCTTGCTTTGTTGGGACACATTGAAGAGAATCTTCATCCATCCCACTCCATGGGGGGGGGGGGGGGGGGGAGGCTGTTGGGGGGGGGGGGGGCGGGATTTTCTGCTCCTGTTTTCGGGGTGCAGAGAATCAAACTCGAGTCCCAAGATGGCGGCAGGGTTTCCCCAATTGATTGTCCCACTCCACCCCCCCCCCCCCACCCCCCCCCCCGGCTAATGATGAAATGGGAATTCTGACCTTGAAAGTCGGGAAATACATTTGCATACATTTAAATATCATCATCAGGCCTTTATGCCTGATAGTCCAGACCCCTGGTACTGTCGAGGCTGTGCCAGGGGAATATTCCCGGGAGTGGGGGTTGTTGCGTGGGTAGGTGTCCTGTGGTGGGGGCAGAGTTACCCCGGGGGAGTGGTTCCATATCCATGGGGGAAGTTCCATTGGGGCGGTGGTGGGCGGTGTTCCATTGGGGTGGGGGGGGAGGGAGTTCCATGGTGGACAGGGGTTGCATGGGGTTGATGGGGCGTGAGGGGGGGTCTCTATTTTTTTATAGTGGCCCGATCTTTTGAAAACCTTAGTTGCTGGTGGGGCGGGCTTTTGCCAAAGTAACTAAAAGTACGGCGGAGGAAGCCACCTTGGGGCCAATGGCTTCTGCCCTATTTTTCCTGCCCGCTGTACTCCCCTGCAGAAAAATGAGAAATTTCCGCCCCTTGCCAACGACACATGTACCATCTGCAACTGGAGTAACAAACAGGGCCCCCTTGTGGTAATCGCCTTTTACAGCACTACCTCCACTTCGCCTGTCGTCAAGCAGGTGGCCAGGTGATAGAACTCTCGTGCTCGCCACAGACTCAGAACACCACATTGGGTTGACTTTTATTTCCTTTTCATGTTCCCTTCCTCACCATTTTCCCTTTCAGCAAAGTCAAAACGCTTTTTATCCTTTCCAAAAAAAAATAGGAATAGTTGAGTTGAATCGAATGGATGCATTTAATCAAGGGCTGGTGGGGAAAGGAAGAGAAAAATATATTGATGGTGCTAGATGTCGGAGGGTGGGCAGAGACTCATGTGGAGCATAAACATCGGCCTAACTCTGTTGAGCAAATGGCCTGTTTCTGTGTTGCAAATATTACATAGCTCTATAACAAATAGACTGGATGAAGGTTAGAAAAGTGAAACCACAGTATATGGAGAAGCTAAGAATGAAATGTTGTGCAATGAAAGGTGTCTCCTAACATTCCATGTTTCCGCCATAAATTTTACCATGTCCAGCTTGCTATTCTACATTCTGCAGAGTTTGTGCAGTTTTATATAATATCCTCCTGCAGTTGAAATACGAGCATTTCAATTTATTCATGCTCTCCTCCCTGTTTACCCAAGCCCGCAATAAATTCACTTCATCATTCCAGTGTTTGATTCTCTAATGAGGCATTGCTGGCTACGGTGATTCGGAATGATTCACCCTGGGTGTGATGGACCTCATACAACATGTACTCCATCTTTGTCAGTGAGTGATGGAGGCCTCCCATGTAATCAGAAGGACAGGCAGTTACAAACGCATGTTCGGCAAGGAGTTATTTAGGATCTGCCAGAGCTGCAAGCAGGAGTGGGGCAATCGTACCTAAGTTCATTCTACGGTCACTGATCCATGAGTCTACAATTATGCATTTAACGCTATGACACTGAAATATTCTCAAAGTATTAGTGACTCCATGAAAGTAAAACAGCTCCATCCAAAAGACGGTTTCCATGATCTGAAATGCCGAGATAAAGAAAAATGAACATTAATTTATTGCACCTTTCTATTTCCAAGAAGGAAAGATAGTCTGGAAAGGTAGTATGAGGCAAGCAAAACTCCAACACACAGATAATAGAGGGCAATAGAAGTGATGACAGCAGAACAGAATATCCTTTCTTGTTCCTCCTATGCTCCATTTCCTCCTCTGAATCCTCAGTACACTGAAATCAAAGCCCACAGCATTGTCCAACAACAGTTTATATTCATACGGCATCTTTGAAGTAATAAAGCATCCCGAGAGCATAGAATCATGTGGCGGGATTCTCCGATAATGGGGCTGAGTGTTGACGCCATTGTAAACGGCAGAGCGTTTTACGACACCATCCAGCTGCCGATACGGGCGCCAGCACGGGCTGCGCGTGTTCCGCCATGTTGCCCAGGGACCGGCGCGGAGACGGCAACCCACGCGCATGCCCGGAATTAGCCCGCCTGCCGATCGGTAGCCCCCGATCGCGGGCCTGGCCACCGTGGAGGCCCCCACCCCGGAATCGGATTTCGCCGCCCCCCCCACCAGGACGGCCCCAGCAGCCAGAATGCCGAGATCCTGCCAGGTAGGACCACACGAACAATGCCGGCGGGACTCGGCCGAACCCGGCGGGCATTCGGCCCGTCGTGTGCGGAGAATCGTCGGCCCGGCGTCAGAGAGGCGTTGCAGGATTTGCGCCCCCCTGGCGATTCTCCACCTTGGCGCGGGATCAGAGAATCCCGCCCCTTGAATTTATAGTGCAGAAGGAGGCCATTCGGCCAAACGTGTCTGCACCGGCCCTTGGAAAGAGCACCCTACGCAAGCCAACATCTCCACCCCATCCCCGTAACCCAGCAGCGCCACCCAATTCACCTAACCCACACATTATGGACTGTGGGAGGAAACCGGAGCACCCGGAAGAAAGCCACGCAGACATGGGGAGAATGTGCAGCCTCCTCACACAGACAGTGACCCATGTCAGGAGTCGAACCTGGGACCCTGGAGCTGTGAGGCAATTGTGCTAACCACTGTGCTACCGTGCCGCCCAGAACCATTATAAATCAAAGTATAACACCCAGCCACATAAAGAGATAGTGGGTCAGGGCTGGAATTCTCCAGCCATTGCGATTCACTTTTCCCGCCTGCAGAGCACGGCCACCTGTGAGTTTCCCAACGGTGCGGAGTGGCTTCATTGGGAAATCCCATTGGCAAGTGGCAGGAAGAGAGAAACCCGCTGCCAGAGAACGGCACATCGCCAAAAAACACACGGCCGGGGGGGCCAGAGAATCCAGCCCCAGATGATCAAAGAGGGAGTTTTCAGGAGTGTCGTAAAAGCCATGGAGGGCAGCAAGGTGGAAAGGAAGAGTTGGGAGAGTGTTTGGGAACTTGGGGCCCAGGCAACATGGCCACCGATGGTCCCGTGATTAAAATCAGGCATGCAAAAGGGGTCAGGATTAGATATGGGGCTGGAGATGTTCACCAAGACGGGGGTGGGTGAAACCATGGAGGGAATATGAAAACAAGGATACCATTTTAACGTCAAGAAGTTGCTTGACTGGGAGCTAATGTGGGTCAGCAAACACAGGAGTGTTAGGGGAATGGGACTTGGTGTGAGCTAAAACCATGGGCATCAGAGTTTTAGATGACCTCAAGTTACGGAGGGTAAAATGTGGGAGACCAGCCTGTACATTGGACGGGTCAAGTCCATACATAACAAAGACATGAACGTGGGTTTCAACAACAGATGAGCTGAGACAGGACAAAATCAGGCCATATTTCGGAGGTGGAAGTCGCTGGTCTAAGTGATGGCCCAAACATGAGGTCAGAATCTCCACTGAGATCAAACGCGATGCCAAGGTTAGAACCAGACTGATCTAATCTCAGATTGTTGCCAGGGAAGTTCTGCCCAGGATTCCAAAACTACGAATGCCCTTCCCCCACTCCGCCCTTCCACCCTCCTACAACCTCCAGGCTTTCGAAACCTAAACCTCGCTGTCGCCAAGCCAAGTTTTTGCCACAATTTGAAGTTCCCCCTCTCAGACCAGCATCACATTCATTCCAATCAGAACTAATCAGTATCTGATGCCTTGACTAAACTGCTCTCTGCCAATGGCGCAAAATGGGCTCATGGCAAATCGGCGGCTAAATTGCATCGTGTTAGTTCTGTCTTGAGACAGATTGCCAAGACTTTTAACTTCAAATCAAATAAAAGTGACAAAGAGATATGAGGAAATTAGTCTCCAAAAAGAGTTTGAACTATTGCTCTCTGAACGCCAATGATTAAAAAGATCGGTTATGATGAGAAATCGGATGTTGATTCACTATGAGTCCTTTTATCAGACCAAGTTCAGCCCATGAGTTTGTTATCTGAACAGGGTCTAAATCTGCCTCTTGATAAAAGCTAGCACAAGATGATGATAGGCTCAGATTCATCTCTTCCCAGCAGACTGTGTTACCTCAAGCACAACTGGTACCCAGATTGCTGCATTAATCTATTTACTGTCATAAATCTGGATAGATTTGACCACAATGCCTCCAGCAAGGCATTAATTTATTTAAATTTGTGCTGTTATTTTCCTTTACGGGTCTCTGATCACATTTTAACAGCTGTGTGCCATTCTGTGAATGAAAAACACATGTAACAGATGTAGCTGAGTGAAAGATTATTGAAGTACAATTTTAAATATTCATTGGTACAAACAAAGATGAACTTCAAACAGCCGCACAGGGCGGCCGCTGGTTCGTTCAGTCAAGACGCTGCCTAATGTTGCGGAGGACCATAAGGTTCCAGGTTTGAATTCCAGGTTGCACACAGTTAGCTGACTTCCACAGTGCTGCCAGACACAGTGTCCCTGGCCGAGCAGAGCAAATAACTATTATCCAGAGTTCCTGCTGTCAATTGCTATTCAGTAAACCTTGCCAGAAATATAGGCGAGTGTGGGCGACAGGTGAGAACCATTCTACCCTGGAACTCTAGCTCTGCACAACACCGATAAGCAAATCTCTATATATGTCTAAAATTGCCTCCCACTCTAAAGTGAACCATAAAGGTGCAAAACGAGCAGCACGGTGACGCAGTGGGTTAGCACTGCGGCCTCACGGCGCCGAGGTCCCAGGTTCGATCCCGGCTCTGGGTCACTGTCCGTGTGGAGATTGCACATTCTCCCCGTGTCTGCGTGGGTTTCGCCCCCACAACCCAAAAATGTGCAGGGTAGGTGGGTTGGTCACGCTAAATTGCCCCTTAATTGGAAAAAATGAATTGGGTACTTTAAATTAAAAATAAATAAATAAATAGATAAATAAAAAATAAAGGTGCAAAACTGTTCCGTAAAGCTCTGTGCATTCAGCATATGGACTGCTCTACAGGAACTACCATCTGCAACATGCAGCTTAACATGGTACCCTGTGACAACACCAATACATTATGCTTGGAAAGCCCCTTTCATATGAAAATGTGGTCCAAATCTCCAGATTTAGGCATGGGAAAATGTGACCTCACCCTAAATGCAAGTTCCTGCTCCTCCACCTCCTCCACCAGCAGTTATTCATCTCCACCCAGTGGATTGGACATACTTGTGCGGGCACTTGGCAGGTTTAAAGTGATGTGGCAGAGTGTGAAATGTTGCAGCTTTATGTCAGTGGGGCCTGGCTCAGCTTTCTTTGCTGGCTCCAGAGAGAGTGAAATTCTGCTTTCACAAAAGAAAATCCAATTGCACAGACCTGCAATCTCAGGCAGGGGAGGCCTTCGCAGCAACTCGACCGCAAGGAATCAGTCTTGCCTTGCAAAGGATCTGACTTTCGTTCGCAAATCATGACGAGTAAAAACTCGCGGATTGTGCATCTGAAATTTCATACGATGCGCTGCCTGTCAAGCATCACTCCTTGCTGAGAATGTAGGGGAGTTGGAATTGGCTCCACCATCTCTGACAGAAAGGCTGATGTGGTTTGATGCTTCAAAATATATGGGCCGGAATTCTCCGGCTGTCGGGATTCTCTTTTCTGCTGGTGAGTTTGCCGGGGGTATGGGGGTAACTTCAATGGGAAATCCCATTGACAAGCGGCGGGAAGAGAGAATCTCGCCTCCAGCAAGCGAGGCCCCGCCAAGAAACAAACGGCTGGGGGATCGGAGAATCCCGCCCCATGGTTCGTAATGAGTGAGCGAATGAAAGACTAGGCTGATTACAGGAAGGCTGATGGTTATATATATATATATATATATACACATATGGTCAAAGTAGCTGTAAGTGCCATAGGTGCTTAGTAGATGGAACTAATGAGAGGATCTCTTACCTTGATCGCCTTGATAAGGTCACTAAACATGTCAAAGCACTGCTTCTAGATAAGACAGGGCGTGATTCAACCAAACAATTTCCAAGTCCGGTTTCGGCCCCATTTAGCAGAGGGTTTCTCAGCAGCTGCAGTGCCAAGCAACACAAGGGGTTGGGTTCTCCAAAAATGGGACTGTGTCCCCACACCGGTGTAGAAACGCTGGAGTTTTACTCCAGAGATTCCTGGAAAAAAGATGCCCTCCAGGGGGCTAGCAGGGACCCGGAGTAAATCTCGCAGCTTTCACGATTCACCAATCAACTCACCCTTGAAACCCAAATAAACAGCACGATATCTTTTCCATTCTGTAGAAGAACGAGAAAACCGTCTCCTGCGTGAGGGCATGAGATTATTCAATGTAATTACTTCACAAGAAGGGGTGTGGCTAGATTCTACATTATCAGTAATCTCACAGGAGAGAAAGATCAAATGACTCCTGAGCAACAAAGAGAAATGATTCAACAACGTGGGTCTTCACTGTCAGTGAGAAAGAAATATATTTTCATGTATTGACTGTGCAACACAATGCCATCACAATATTTCAATACCTCAAAAACCTCATAAAAGCACCAAGATAGAGTGGGATAACACTGAAAGACAAGGGCCGGGATTCTCCGCTGGCGGGATGCTCCATTTGCCGGCAGCCCGGGGGTTCCCCGATGGCGTGGGGCTGCCTACAATGGGAAACCGCATTGACTGGTCGGCATAATGGAGCATGCCGCCGGCTAGGTGAAACAGAAATCAGCCCAAGATTTAAGTCAACAAAAAGACTCTTGGCGATCATATGCATTGTAAAACCGGTTACTGATTGAATTTGAGCCCATTATGTACTGTTGATCTGGCATTATCTGGTGTAAATATAGGATGGAGTAGAGCTTTAGGGAGGAAGGGGTCGAGCGAGGGAACCGTGGTTTACCAAAGAAGTGGAATCTCTTGTTAAGAGGAAGAAGGAGGCCTATGTGTAGATGAGGCGTGAAGTTTCAGTTGGGGCGCTTGATAGTTACAAGGAAGCGAGGAAGGATCTAAAGAGAGAGCTGAGATGAGCAAGGAGGGGACATGAGAAGTCTTTGGCAGGTAGGATCAAGGAAAACCCAAAATCTTTCTATAGGTATGTCAGGAATAAAAGAATGACTAGGGTAAGAGTAGGGCCAGTCAAGGACAGTGGTGGGAAGTTGTGTGTGGAGGCTGAGGAGATAAGCAAGATACTAAATGAATACTTTTCGTCAGTATTCACTCAAGAAAAAGATAATATTGTGGAGGAGAATGCTGAGACCCAGGCTATTAGAATAGATGGCATTGAGGTGCGTAGGGAAGAAGTGTTGGCAATTCTGGACAAGGTGAAAATAGATAAGTCCCCGGGGCCTGATGGGATTTATCCTAGGATTCTCTGGGAAGCCAGGGAAGAGATTGCTGAGCCTTTGGCTTTGATTTTTAGGTCATCATTGGCTACAGGAATAGTGCCAGAGGACTGGAGGATAGCAAATGTGGTCCCTTTGTTCAAGAAGGGGAGTAGAGATAACCCCGGTAACTATAGGCCGGTGAGCCTAACGTCTGTGGTGGGTAAAGTCTTGGAGAGGATTATAAAAGATACGATTTATAATCATCTAGATAGGAATAATATGATTAGGGATAGTCAGCATGGTTTTGTGAAGGGTAGGTCATGCCTCACAAACCTTATCGAGTTCTTTGAGAAGGTGACTGAACAGGTAGACGAGGGTAGAGCAGTTGATGTGGTGTATATGGATTTCAGTAAAGCGTTTGATAAGGTTCCCCACGGTCGGCTATTGCAGAAAATACGGAGGCTGGGGATTGAGGGTGATTTAGAGATGTGGATCAGAAATTGGCTAGTTGAAAGAAGACAGAGAGTGGTAGTTGATGGGAAATGTTCAGAATGGAGTTCAGTTACGAGTGGCGTACCACAAGGATCTGTTCTGGGGCCGTTGCTGTTTGTCATTTTTATAAATGACCTAGAGGAGGGCGCAGAAGGATGGGTGAGCAAATTTGCAGACGACACTAAAGTCGGTGGAGTTGTAGACAGTGCGGAAGGATGTTGCAGGTTACAGAGGGACATAGATAAGCTGCAGAGCTGGGCTGAGAGGTGGCAAATTGAGTTTAATGTGGAGAAGTGTGAGGTGATTCACTTTTGAAAGAATAACAGGAATGTGGAATATTTGGCTAATGGTAAAATTCTTGGTAGTGTGGATGAGCAGAGGGATCTCGGTGTCCATGTACATAGATCCCTGAAAGTTGCCACCCAGGTTGATAGGGTTGTGAAGAAGGCCTATGGTGTGTTGGCCTTTATTGGTAGAGGGATTGAGTTCCGGAGCCATGAGGTCATGTTGCAGTTCTACAAAACTCTAGTACGGCCGCATTTGGAGTATTGCGTACAGTTCTGGTCGCCTCATTATAGGAAGGACGTGGAAGCTTTGGAACGGGTGCAGAGGAGATTTACCAGGATGTTGCCTGGTATGGAGGGAAAATCTTATGAGGAAAGGCTGATGGACTTGAGGTTGTTTTCGTTAGAGAGAAGAAGGTTAAGAGATGACTTAATAGAGGCATACAAAATGATCAGAGGGTTAGATAGGGTGGACAGCGAGAGCCTTCTCCCGTGTATGGAGGTGGCTAGCACGAGGGGACATAGCCTTAAATTGAGGGGTAATAGATATAGGACAGAGGTCAGAGGTGGGTTTTTTACGCAAAGAGTGGTGAGGCCGTGGAATGCCCTACCTGCAACAGTAGTGAACTCGCCAACATTGAGGGCATTTAAAAGTTTATTGGATAAGCATATGGATGATAAGGGCATAGTGTAGGTTAGATGGCCTTTAGTTTTTTTCCATGTCGGTGCAACATCGAGGGCCGAAGGGCCTGTACTGCGCTGTATCGTTCTATGTTCTATGTTTATAAAACCTTTCTTTGAGCAATTTCCACTTCACAAATAGGAATTTCATTCCCAGACTTTGCAATAGTAATAAAATGGGCAATAGTGAATCAGCACCCAGTTTTGCGTTACTCCCAAGTTTTACTTTCTTGGACTTAATTTGATGAGGCCCAAAATTTGCAAGCCTCTGATACAGCAACACAGCCGTGTCATCAGATTTAGGTCTACGTTGGGGCAGAATGAAAATTTAGGTTGCTAATTATTCAAAAATTCAAAAACTTTTTTCAAGTGTAAGTAATTACTTCTGATACTAAACCTTAGAAATTATCATCCCAAACTCTCACCCCACTCTGACCTTCCACCCAACCATCGTCCCTTGCCAACCAAACAGCACCCCCCCCCATATCCCCCAAACCCCTCAGCCCACCTCTCACCCCACCCCACCCAACTCACCCCACCAACCCCTCACATCGCCAACCCAGCCCCGATTCTCCCATTCCACTATCTCCTCACATCAGCCCAGCAACCCCCACCCCATCACCTCCCAACCCTAGAATCCCAACCTCATCCCCAGTCTCTGAATCACAATATCTAGCACCATCTGAACCCCATCTCCTGGGCTCTGGTCTCAAGGTGTCTGCTCCTAATCTGTGTGTTCGTATGTTATTTGGATGGGTGGATGAGATTATCTTAGCTAGCTGGCCTCCGTCATCCATAATTGTCTTGAGAACAGGGGATCAAATCATGGCTGGAGTTCTGCTTATTTCTTTGCTAGAGGACGTTTACTGAGCAGGCTTTGTCGGGTGAAATTGCCAGGACAGGAGTGGGTAATGGACTCGTAGTGAATCATTAACCGATTTTGCAGTGCCTGCAAACCGGCAGTCTTGTGAGCTGCAAAGGCACAGTCACAAGCAGACATCAATCTCTTTTGCTGTCCTTGAGTTCTCCCCTGCTCAAATTGCTTCTATCATCAGTTGGCACAGGCCCAATGAACTGCTGTAGCCAGATGCTTCATACCCCAAAGCAGACAATGTAAAAACCCATCAAACAGCAGATGTACCCTGGAGTACTAACACTCAAATTTTGTCTTTTTCCAAATGGTCCACCATTAGCTCAGAGAATTAAAATTCTAATGCTCAAAAGCTTTGCGAAACCATTGAGATGTTATGTTCAGTTCAACCCACCATTCAGCGTTATTTTAATACCAATGTTGATCCACAGCTGAAAACCAACACTAAATATTAGCAACTAGGAATTCAGGAATAAACGTGGGCACCCCAGAGATAAATGTTGATCGGAATCACCTCTTCTCATTGAATGGTTTAGTCTGAAAAGGAGAATTGCCTCCAAACTCAAGGGCATAACATTGTCACCTTCGATTGCTCAATTGGCTAATTGTTAGGCTGCTTCGGCTGAATTTATCCTGTGGGAGTCCAAGATTTAGTCAACTAAGGGCCATCCTTTTAGACTTGGCAGGTTTGATAAGGAACTAGCTCAATTATTTTCGTACTCATTCGTGGGATGTGGGTGTCGCTGGCTAGGCCAGCACTTTTGCCCATCCCTAATTGTCCTCGAGACGTTGGTGGTGAGCTTCCATCTTGAACGTCTGCAGTCCATGTGATGTATGTACACTCACAGTGCCGCAAGGGAGTGTATTCCAGGATTTTGACCCAGCAACAGTGAAAGAACAGCGATATAGTCCCGCGTCAGGATGGTGTGTAGATGGTAGGGCAACATTCAGGTTGTGGTGTCCCATGCACCACATGGGTTTATTCTGGTTAAGAAGGAGCTGTCAAAAGAGCTTTGGTGGGTTTCTGCAGTGCATCTTGTAAATAATACACACGGCTGCCACTGTGTGTCGGTGGTAGAGGAGTGAATGTTTGTGGAAGGGGTGCCAGTCAATCAGGCTGTTTTGTCCTGGATGGTGTTGAGCTTCATGAGTGTTTTTGGATCTATACTCATCCAGGCAAATGGAGAATATTCCATCACATTCCTGACTTATGCCATATAGATTGTGGGCAGGCTTTGGGGAGTCAGGAGGCAAGTCACACACTGCTCCTATCCTCAGACCTGTACTAGTAGCCACACTATTTAGATGGCTAGTCCACTTTAGTTTCAACTCCCCCCCCAGGATGTTGTTAGTGGGCGATTCAGCGATGATAATGCCATTAAATGCCAAAGGATGAGGATTAGATTCTCCCTCGTTGGAGATAGTCATTACCTGGCACTTGGGTGGCGTGGAGGTCACTTGCCATGTGTCAGCTCAAGCTGAATATTGTCCAGGTCTTGCTGCATCTGGACATGGACTGCTTCATTATCTGATAAGTCGCAAATGGCGCAATCATCAACGAGCATCTCCACTTCTTTTTTTTTATAAATTTAGAGTACCCAATTATTTTTTCCAATTAAGGGGCAATTTAGTGTGGCCAATCCACCTATCCTGCACATCTTTTGGGTTGTGGGGGCGAAACCCACGCAGACACGGGAAGAATGTGCAAACTCCACACGGACAGTGACCAAGGGCCGGGATTCGAACCCGGGTCCTCAGCGTCGTAGGCAACAATGCTAACCACTGTGCCAGCGTGCTGCCCAGCATCTCCACTTCTGACGTTATGGTGGAAGGAAAGTCATTGATGAAGCAGCTGAAGATGGTATAGATGAGGACACGATGCTGAGGAACTCCTGCAATGATGCCCTGGAACTGAGATGATTGACCGCCAACTACCACAACTATCTTCCTTTGTGCTAGGTATGACTCCAGCAAATGAAGAGCTTTCCCCAGTTTTGCTACTGCTCCATGCTGCCAGAAATGCCCAGTGGATGGGCACTCTGCAGTCCCCAGTATCACAGATGCCAGTCTTCAGTAAATTTGATTCACTCTACATGACATCAAAAACTTCTGTAGGTACTGGATACTTCAAGGGCTATGGGCCCTGACAAAATTCTGGTAATAGCACTGAGGACTTGTCCAGAACTTGCCATGCCCCTCGCCAAGCTGTTCCTGTACAGCTACAACTGGCATCTACCTGGCAATGTGGAAAATTGCTCAGGTATGTCCTGTACACAATAAACGGGGCAAGTCCAACCCAGCTAATTTCCACCCCATCAGTCAACTCTCGGTCATCAGTAAAGTGATGATCAAATACTGCCTTGATGTCAAGCAATTCACTTCTCACCTCACCTCTAGAATTCAGCTCTTTTGTCCATGTTTGATGTAAGGCTGTAATAAGGTCAGCAGCTGACTGACCCTGGCGGAACAGGAAATCCGCTGGCGTGGGTGCGCCCATACTGGGAAACTCCATTGGTCAGCTGCTGGGACGGAGAATACCGCTGTCGACGGGGCGGCCACACCAGAATACGGGTGCGGCGGGACAGAGAATCTCGCCCGCTGGGTCTCCCAGCTTTTGCCGGCTACGCTGCATTGCAGAGAGCTGACTTTCAGGTGCAACGTGTTAATTGGATCACATCCAACCTTTCGAATCCGTTTGGTTTTTTGTCAGAACTAAAGGGAGAGAGAAATGTGTTGGATATCGTGAGATATTGCAACAAGGTATGGCAACTTTAAAAAGAACAAAAGAGAGATGGTCTGGTGTGGGAGGGGGAGGAGAGGGTTTTTGCATCAGGACAATAACTGAATGGGATATTTAGAAATGGGGATAAAATAGGGGAGAAAGGTCACATGCTAAAGTTGTTGAACTCAACGCTGAGTCCTGAGGGCTGAAACCTGCTCAACCGGAAGATCAGCTTGCGTTGGGCTTCATTGGAGCAGGCCAAAGTCAGACATGCGGGCATGAGGCCAAGGTGATGAGTTAAAATGGCAAGCAACAGGAAGGTTGGTTTATGCTTGTGGACTGAGAAAAGGTGTTCTGAAAAACGATCACCCAGTCTGTGTTTAGTCTGTCCAATGGAGAGGAGGCCACATTGGGAGCAATTTTGATTGTGATGTTTATTTCCGTGAAGTCTGCAAAGACTATGACAGGATGTCAATTTTCCAATTGGAATGTAAAGCCTCACATTCCACAACAAATCTTCCAGGCTCGCCCCCATTGGAATGCACATTGTAAATTTTGGCAAGGAGTACACTGGATTCTCCTTCCATGGGGACAATGTGTCAAGTAGTTACTTATACCAGTGGGCTAAACAGGTTCAAAAGAGCGGCTCAGCACCATCTTCTCAGGGGTAATTAGGGATGAGGAAATGCTGGCCTTGCCAGCAATACTCGCATCCCAGGAAAGAATAAAACTAAAAGTTAAAGAAAAAGGGGCAGAATTGAAAGAAACAGAGAGGCAGAGGCAAACCATAGAGAGAGATGTAGAGATATATGTAAGAAAGAGATAGAACAAGAAGGAGATGAACAAGGAGAGAGTCAAAGACCGTTACCAGTACTTTACGATCTATTGTTAACATAGGAATAGCGAAGTTTATAAAAACATGCTGTGAGAGAGGAATATCTCTCTACATTTACATGGAGGGACTTTCCTGAATCCAGGTTATACAAAATTATTTACAATTCTCAAGGGACCTGTCTCCTTGAGAATGCAGGTCAAGATTACAATGTGATCCAGACATAAGAGAGAAACAAAGTGGGCTCCGACAATGAAGACAACTTTCTTGCAAACTGTTATAATGAAACATATAATTTTTTTAAACTTTCCACAAGTAACACACATTACTTTCCTGTCTCCTCTACCATTTCAAGTCCAATTTCAATAAATGCAACAGTAGAGAAAGATTTACACAATGCCTGAAATAGCCTTTCTCCTACCCAGTGTACCCAATTGTGTTGTGGGAAACAACATTACGTTCTGTAATCCTCACAGTTATAGTGACATTTTTGCATTAAAGTGCACCCAAAATCATTTTGAATCAATGCAAAAATGACAGTATAAATGCACCCTTACAGAATCCGATAGACATTATTAGAACAAATCCTGTGCATGAGTGGATAAATCATAATTCATCAGAGAATCTGAATTGTATTTTAGATGTTCAATCTAACAATGTAATCAGAGAAAATGGTTCAGTATTTCTGCCCTGTGGTTTTATTATAGTCACACAAAATATGAACAATTTAGCACTGGTATTAACCAGTCAGATGTCTGCATTTAAAATGAAAAGAAAGGTCTGCATTGAAATTGCGACTTCCATGGTCACAGAAAATCCCAAAGCATTTCACAGCCAATTACGTACTGTCACACCAGCAGTTCACTTCCACACAGAAAGCTCCAATGTGATTGTCTCCAAATAATGAGTAGTTTTGATTGATGTTGGTTGAGGGATCAATGGACACTGAGAATTCTCCAGCTCTTCTTCAAAAAGCATCTTAGGATCTTTTATGCCCTTCGGGGAGGGCAGAGGAGGCCTCAGTTTAACCAACTCAGGCACCCAAAAGGTACCACCTGTAACAATGCAGCACTCCCTCAGTACGGAACTGGTGTGACAGCCTGTGGAATGGGAATTGAACTCACAGCCTCCTGACTCAGAAGAAACAGTGCTAGTGTTAGAGAACCCCAAAGTGTATCATGGAGTTCACCTGAGCCACAACTTTTAATAGATTGTGGTATGGGAAGTACACGGCCCACTCTATAGGTGTGGTACAGCAGAAATGGAAAAGTATTTTTTTAAAGCAAAACAATGTTTATTCTATGAACTCAAGTTAACCTTTTTAAAACATACAGTGACCATCTGAGCAACCATTAATTCAAATACAACCCCGAAAGACTACAACACTAAGTAACTCTTTAAGCTTTCCTTTTAACATACATAAGACTTAAAAACAAAACCTTTAACGGAAGCACATCAGGTTAGAGTCACTACTGAGAGCAGTTATTAGTTTTAATAACTGCTGGTCACGTAAATGTAAAAATGTTGCAAAGCTAGCACGAAACCCAATGTCTCCTTCTCAATCGTTGAATACTTTTTCTGGTGAGAATTCAATTTCTTTTGAAAAATAACCAACAGGTCGCTCCAGCCCTTCGTCGTCATCTTGTAGAAGCACTGCACCTACACCCACATCACTCGCATCAACCGCCATTTTGAATGGTTTCGTATAATTTTGTGTGGCTAACACAATAGCAGTGGTTGACACAGCCTTCAGGTCGTCAAATTCCTGTTGACACTCCGCTGTCCACTGGAATTTGTTACGCTTTTTGAGCAACTCTGTCAGTGGAGCGACCACACTGCTGAAATGCGGTACAAATTTCCGGTAAAGTCCACTCATACCAAGAAATCGCATTATTTCCCGTTGTGTCGAGGGTATCGGAAACTTCCCAATAACTTTTATTTTCACATCCCGTGGGACCATTCGACCCCGTCCAATTATATGGCCAAGGAAAGTGATTTGGGCCTTTACAAATTCACTTCTGGCTAGGTTTATCACCAAACCCGCCTCATGAAGTCGATTGAAAAACTCCATCAGATGTTTCACATGTTCTTTCCATGTCTGGCTGAAAATTACCAGATCATCGGTGTATACTGCACGATTGGGTAATCCTGAAACAACTTTGTTAGTTAACCATTGAAATGTGGTTGGGGTGTTTTTCATGCCAAATGGCATAACTTTGAATTGGGACATACCATCTGGAGTCACAAAAGCAGAAATCTCCTTCGCCCTTTCGGATAAAGGTACCTGCCAGTAACATTTAAGTAAATCCAGTTTGGAAATAAAAGCTGATTGTCCCACTTTCTCAATGCAATCCTCCAAACGTGGGATAGGATAAGAGTCCATTCTTGAACTGCATTAACCTTTGTATAGTCCACACACAACCATTGGGTGCTGTCTGGTTTTGGTACCATCACTATGGGTGAGCTCCATTGGCTGCAAACCACTTCAATTATGCCATTTATAAGCAGACTCTCACTCTCTTTGTTAACCGGTGCCAATTTTAAAGGGGTAAGTCCATATGGATGTTGTTTGATTGGAACAGCATTTCCCATATCTACATCACGTACAGCCATTTTAGTACTTCGCAATTTATCCCGATAAATTTGCCCATGTGATATCAATAACTCTTTCAGGTCAGTTCGTTTTTCTTCTGGAAGGTGACTTAACAATTTATCCCAATTTTTAAGAACATCCTCATTTTCCAATTTAATTTGAGGTATTTCAAATTCACAGTCATCTGGATTTGGTTCGTCGCTTTGAATTAGAATCATTAAAACATCCTTTCTCCGCCAGCCGGGAATCGGCGGGGGTGGAAATCACGCCGCGCCGGTCGGTGGGCCCCCCGCGGCGATTCTCCGGCCCGCGATAGGCCGAAGTCCCGCCGCTGTTAGGCCTCTCCCGCCGACGTGGTTTAAACCACCTCTGGTGCTGACGGGAGCAGGCGGCGTGAGTGGGCCCAGGGGTCCTGGGGTGGGCGCGGGGCGATCTGACCCCGGGGGGTGCCCCCACGGTGGCCTGGCCTGCGATCGGGGCCCACCGATTGATGGGTGGGCCTGTGCCGTGGGTGGGCCTGTGCCGTGGGGGCACTCTTTTTCTTCCACCGCCACCATGGCCTCCACCATGGCAGAGGCGGAAGAGACCCCCTCCACCGCGCATGCGCCGGGGTGACGTCAGCGGCTGCTGACGCTCCGGCGCATGCGTGGACTCACGCTGGCCGGCGAAGGCCTTTTGGCCAGTCATTCGCGCTGGCTGGCATGGCGCAAAAGGCCGTCGCGTCGGTCGGCGTGGCGCCAACTACTCCGGGGCGGGCCTAGCCCCTAAAGGTGCGGAGAATTCTGCACTTTGAGGAGGCCCGACGCCGGAGTGGTTCTCGCCACTCCGGTACGCCGGGACTCCACGCCCCGCTGGGTAGGGGAGAATCCAGGCCCGGATTTCTCACTCAACTATTTTTCCTCAATCAATTTAAGTGGTCCTCTTACCTCATGACCAAAAATTAGTTCAAGAGGACTGAATTTGGTTGACTCATTAGGTGCATCCCTAATTGCAAACAGTACGAATGGAATTCCTTTATCCCAATCCTCTGGATAATCGTGACAATAAGCCCACAACATTGTCTTTAATGTCTAATGCCACCTTTCTAACGTTCCCTGCGATTCTGGATGGTACACAGTTGATTTAAAGTTTTATTCCTAAGTTATCCATAATAACCTTGAGGTAAAATTTGATCCTTGATCCGAACGTGTTTCTATACCCTACCGGCATTACTACTTGATGAACTTCCACCCACTTTCCATCCGCCTGCTTATGTAAAGGTCTCCATTTTCTCATCAAGACATTACTTTTACGGTAATAACACTCTGGTATACACTCAGATTCCTCTTCCATGTATGCTTTCTGATACATCCATTTTATTTCTACATCTTTCTGTTGTAACTCCACCAATTTTCCTGAACTAAAAATATTCGCCTCATCCTCCACCTGTTCTTGTTCTTTTTCAACCATCCAATCGAAAACCATTTCTCATAATGGCACTTCAACTTCATCTTCACTCTTTGATTTATCCTCTTGTCTTAACCTGTGACTTTGCGACCTTGTTACTACACATCAGGAAAAATCCCAGGATATTCGTCCTTCTACACTTCAGTTGTCTGATTTTGCACTGGCTTATCAACCACATTAGGTATCACTCCCACCTGCGATCCAGCTATATCATTACCCAAGATAAACTGTATTCCTGTGCAAGATAGTTTCTCTATTACTCCTTCGCTACTCTTCACTGGACTTTCCCACCTTACCTTATATAATAGAACACTACTCCTCTCATCCTGAATTCCACATATTACCACCTTTTCTGGCAACATTTTTCCCAAACTACATAACTCCTCATCTCTTACCATTAAAGATTGACTAGCTCCTGTATCTCTTAAAATTGTGACTTCTTTACTTGCTCCTCCTGATACACATGAGTAAACTTTACCGCAAAAGTACATTCTTCAAAGCGATCTGACACCTTCTTATCAATCACCTCTTGCTCAGGCTGTACAATCTTTTGCACCTCCTTCGCTTCACTTGGGCTTTCCTTGACCACTTTAATAAACCCCACTGTCTGATCCTGTTTTATCACATCAGCCTTCCCAGTGCTTTTCTTCAACCACCGACACTGTGACTTTACATCGCCTAGTCTATTACAGTGAAAGCATTTGAAACTTTTCATGTCTCTTCCACCGTCCTGGATTTCATTTTTAATCTGAGGTACACTCTCCTTATTATCTCCCATCAAATCACCTGTACCTTTACCACTCCAGTTTCTATCCCTCACAGGCTGAAACTAATGTCGGAAACCAAGCTTTGATTTATGAACTAACTCATAATCATCTGCCATTTCTGCTGCTAATCTCGCAGTTTTAACCCTGTGCTCTTCCACATGAGTTCTCAATACATCAGGAATTGAATTTTTAAACTCCTCCAAAAAGTATAATTTATCTGAGAGCTTCATACATTTGGTCTACTTTGAAAGCCCTTATCCACCTATCAAAATTACTCTGAGCCTTTCAAACTCCATGTATGTTTGACCAAATCCTTTCCTTAAATTTCTAAACCTTTGTCTGCAGGTTTCATAGCCATTTTCTGAAGTTCAAACTCTCTCTCTTTTTCCCTTTCCTCTCTATCTCTTTCTTTGTTTCTTTCTTCTCTCTCCTTTTCTTTTTCCCTGATCTGTATCTCCCTTTCTCTTTCTTTTACTCTCATTGCATTTTCAAGCTACTTTAATTCATTTTCATGTTCAAGTTGCTTAATCTGCAACTGGATCTTTGCCATTTTTAACGAGTCAGACTGTATCTCAGGCAACTTTAAATGCTTAGCCACCGCCGTAATTATCTCATCTTTTTGCATTTTGTCAGGTAATGTTAACTGCAATGTTTTTGCCAAATCTAACAGTCTGCTTTTAGTCTCTGTCCGTAAGGTACTGCTTGTGACCGTCTCCACCCCCAAAAACTTCAGAGCTTCTGAAAGAGCCATTGTCCACAACACACTCCCTACTTAAACTAGAATACCACACCTGAAAAGCTACCACAATATGTTCACCCCTCACTGTCTTTAACTTCATTAAGCCAATCCAATAGATAGACTTGTATCCCCCTCGAGCCCCCAATTTGTTATGGGCCAGGGATTAAAGAACCCAAAAGTGCATCATGGAGTTGCCCTGACCCACAACTTTTAATAGATTGTGGTATGGGGAGCACACGGCCCACTCTACAGGGGGGTACAGCAGAAATTGAAAAGTATTTTTTTATAGCAAAACAATGTTTATTCTATGAACTCAAGTTAACCTTTTTAAAACATACAGTGAACATCTTAGCAACCATTAATTCAAATACAACCCCCAAAGAATACAGCACTAAGTAATCCTTTAAGCTTTCCTTTTAACATCCATAAGACTTAAAAACAAAACCTTTAACAGAACCACATCAGGTTAAAGTCACTACTGAGAGCAGTTATTAGTTTTAAATCACCAAAGGATCGATCTACAGTTTTTAGATTACAGAGAGTGAGACTCATACACCTTCTGGCTGTGACTGCAGCTATCCAGCTCTGAAAACGAAACTAAAACACACTCTGCAGCAAACAGCCTAAAACAAAAGTAAAAAGCTGACAGACAGCCCAGCTCCACCCACACTCTGACATCACTGATAAGCACCCATTTGTTAAAGGTACATTTCTTAAACATCCATTTCTTAAAGGTACTCTCAGATGATACTAGCAACTGAGGCACAGCAGACATGAATATTTTAATACAGGCAGGCACTCTTGAAGAAAATAATAAAGGTATCATTATCACAATTCTCTACTCCAGCAACCAATGGAGCACCATATTGTTGAATCATTTTGGAGACCCCATTTCCCCACATGCTTTCAATAGCACACTCGGACATGAGACTTTGTTCACCTCACCTCCACCTAGTGCGACTAAATTACCTGACCAGGCTGCTCTGCCAGGCGTAAACCCTCTTCCATGAGCCTCCTTCATTCTCCCCTGCCCTCCTGGAATGAGGCAGCAGATATTTAAATAGACAGTGTGTTCATACTGGCTGAGACTGGGAATTGAACATTCAGTTCTGGATAATCCCAAAGAATAATCCTGATATTAACCACCGATATTCAGTTCCACAAGGATAGGGACAGAGCCATACACGACCTTCAGTGTACCTGTATGTATATTTATAATATCTCACACAAGCTTTACCAGATAAATCCTGTACCATAATAAAGCACCTCATTGCCAATTGTACCAGCCTCCTCCCCTCCCCCCACACCCATCCCCACACAGATTTTACAAATAATCTAAAGCTTTTTGTTAATTCATTGAATGTTGGCATCACAGGCCGGGCCAGTATTTATTTCCCTCAAACTGAATGGCTTACTAGGCCATTTCTGAGGGCATTTATAAGTGAACCACATTCCTGTGGGTGTGGATTCACATGTAGGCCAGACGAGACCAGGTGAGAATGGCAGATTTCCTTCTCCTGCAAATGCACCATGGTGACATAGTGGAATTGTTACTGGACTAGTAAACCAGAGACCCAGAGTAATGTTCTGAGAACCCAGGTTCAAATGCCGCCACTGCTGCTGATGAAATTTGAGTTCAATGATGTGGAATTAAAAGTCTAATGATGACCATGAAGCCATTGTGAATTGTCGTAAAAACCCATCTGATTCACTTTAGGGAAGGAAATCTTCCATCCCTATCTGGTCTGGCCTACATGTGACTCCAGACCCACAGCAATGTGGTTGACTCTTAACTGCCCCTTCAAGGGCAATTAGGGATGGGCAATAAATGCTGGCTCAGCCAGTGACACCCACATCCATGAATGAATAAAAAAAGTATTTTGTTAAAAGTGAACCAAAGGGGTTTTTATAACAATTAGGCAGCATGGTTCTGTGAAGGGGAGGTCGTGTCTCACTAACTTGATGGATTTTTTCGAAGAGGTCACAAAGATGATTGATGCAGGTTGGGCAGTGGATGTTGTCTATATGGACTTTAGTAAGGTCCTTCATGGCAGACTGGTACAAAAGGTGAAGTCACACGGGATCAGGGGTGAGCTGGCAAGATGGATACAGAACTAGCTAGGTCATAGAAGGCAGCATGAACATACATGAATAGGATGGGAATAGAGGGATACGGACCCAAGAAATGTGGAAGATTTTAGTTCAGACGGGCAGCCTGGTCGGCGCAGGCTTGGAGGGCTGAAGGGCCTGTTCCTGTGCTGTTCTTTACTTCCAGATTTTTTTCTTATTGAGTTCAAATTTGAACACCGGTTCCGAGAGCATCACTTATCCAGTATACCACTACACTATCCCCTCTCCATGTTATTTTCTTCAAGAGAGCCCGCCTGAATTAATAATTATTATTTTTAATTTAATTTTTATTTTTCCAATTTAGGGACAATTTAGCGTGGTCAGTCGACCTACACATCTTTGGGTTGTGAGGGTTAGACCCACGGAGACACAGGGAGAATATGCAAACTCCATACGGACAGTGACCTGGGGATGGGATCGAACCCGGGCCCTCGGCATAATTGCTACCCACTGCGCCATGGTGCCGCCTTTCTCTCCATGTAATTATGTAAGCTGGTAATTATATTTTTTCCTCAGGTCAGGAAATTCACAGACCAGTGTAAAACATGCTGAACTCCAGTGAATAATCAATTATAAAATGCTGATGCTACAACAAAGATAACAATGGGTGCGATCTACCGGCCATGTTGTGCACGAAAGAGAGAGCGACATGACGTGGCCAATCGATGCTGGGAGATTCCTCTTCCGGGATCTACCCAGCTCACTAAGCCTCACGAGATCAAACGCGATCTCGCGATTCGTGACGAACTGAATCCCACCCATCGTGGGCAGGATCACTACTTTGCAAATTTGTATATTTGAGCGAGACAGCTAGTCTCACTCTAATAGGCTCTCCCATGATCTACCTCAGGCGTTGGGATGTAACCCTTTCACCTCAGAGATCTCGGGCGAGCGATGTTCAGTGCAGGCCTCCACAGAGACCAGATGGAACGGCACTTGTGGGGGCCTCCCAGGGGATCGGAACCCAGGTGGTGCTGCCAGCTGGCAGGTGCACTGCCAGGCTGACACTGCCAAGAGAATTGGGCCCGGGGGTCCCCTGCATGGGTGCGGTGGGGTGTGGTTGGGCCCAAGGACATGAGTTGGGGCTTTGGGAGGGTCCAGTGGTCATGTAGGGGTGTTGATAGACCGGGACGCCATTTCTCTCCCTGCATTGAGGAGTTCCGGTGAGCGGAACACCTCACTGCAGGAAACGGGACAAAATGTGGCTTCACCGGGGAGTTCCCTGCTGAGGCCCCAAATCTACCCGAATGGTTTCAGAGCCCTGTTTGATAGCGTGGGGTTTCTCGGTGATCAGAGCGCCGGGAAACACCCAACTAAACACGTTCATTGTGGGACCCTGTTCCCATTCGGGTAGATCGCGCCCCAGATTTCAAAGTTCATATCCCTGTATAAATTGCCATTGTCAGAGGGGTTCTTGAAGAGGTCGAGCATTACTAATTTTACATGGGGGTCATTTCAGGACGAAAAGAAACTGGTTCACGGGAACACAAAAAAAGAGGAGAAAGAAAAGGCTGTTAGACTGATCAATGCTCACTCTATCCACCACCAAATGCACTCCCCTCCCTATCTTCACCTTAGTTACCAATCCCCTTCCACTCAAGCTTGCATTTTGGATTGTAACATAGCCAGCATCCATGCACTATAATCAATGAATGATTATCTGAGACAGAGGGGGGTGGAGGAGAGAAAAAGGAAGATGCTAATTTGAGAGGGATTCAAATGTGGAAGACAGAGAGAAGAAACAATTTAGCAATGGATTCATGAGGAAGTTCACAGCAGTGAGATTTATGAACCTGCCAGAATATTTTCCTGTAACCATATGGACGCTCCCCTGTCAACTCTGGAGAAGGTCCCAGCATTATTACTTCTCATTGCACACAACACTCAGAACCCCTGACAGACAATGGATATTGTTCCCACTAAGGAAAGTAATTACACAGTGAACAGAGATGTAAATGCCAGGATTTATTAATTACTTAACCTCAAATTGAAGCTGTTTGTTTCTTGCATTGGGAATGAATCCTTCACCATTTAATTAACGTTCTAATCCATAAATGCTTGATGAGGTGCTATTAGAGTTCAGAACCACGGGGCCATTTTCATTTTTTAATCTGAACACAAAAACATGGAACAGCTGAACATTTATGTTTATGAGGGTTATGCTCCAGCATCCAATGGAATGGCAGGCTCTGTTGAAAGTAATTTGAATACCGGCCAAGCCTAAAACAAAAGAACATACCCCTCCAGGGCGAAAAATGCTGTAACGACGAGAACCTTTTTTAAAGATCTATAATTAATGCGATCAGATGTACGAATGAATGGAACATGATTTCAAAAAAAGAAAGGTATCACACAACATACACAATCACTAGTTAGTTATATGTTAGAATAATATGGTAGCCTTTGGTTTTTCTGATTCTTGTACGCCTCATTTAATAGTCCCACCTGGGTTAACAGAATCGAGGATGGGTACACCAAGTATATTCATGAATAACAACCGATAAAAATTAGAAAAGCACTAGCCAACAATTTCATAAGATTGAACGTAAACATGGGGTGGAATTTAATACACTTCCCAACAGTGCAAGGAAAGAAGGAATTGGAGTGAATTATCATCTGAAAAGGAGAATGTGCAGACCTACAGGGAGAAGGTGGAGGATTGGCACTAGTTACATATTTGGCATTGCCAGAGGGGTTTCTTGAAGAGAACGAGCATTACCGTCCACTGCCCTTGCTGCCAATCCCCTCTACCACTCCCTAGAGAATTGAATCCTGCGGTCACCCTCCCCCTGCCATCACTTACCTGTGAGTGAGTCCCTTGGCAATGAGCCTCAGGTGGGTGCATTATCGTCAGAAGCTACCGTCTCTCCAGTCCTGTTGCCAGGCAATGCAGCTCTGATTGACCAACAGCTCTTGGGAGGGGATTTCCGCCCCGGTGACCATAGAGCCCAGTGAAGAGAAGCTGTTGCCCAGTTAAGTGCTTCATAAGCATTTAATTCAGCAGGTCTCCCAGATGTGCAAGGTCTCCAAGCACACGATGTAGGAATCTCTGCAGCTCTTCAGAACCCCATCACTGCATTAAATGCCACCCATGGTTTTGATTATAAATATATGATGTGGGAAAACAGGCAGTTCCATGGATTTAGTGCACTCAGCTGTTATTCTGTAACTATAGACTCAGCCCAAATGTTGGACACAAAAAACATGAATTGAAGAAAGCCTGAAAGGGGAATTGCCAAAATGGTTGGTGTTTTTCTATGGCCACTCCAAAAGTTAGACTGTAATTGTGAAAAGTGGTTTCTTGTTAGTTTTTTACGTACCTTTTTATTTTGCAATTGATTGATTTTTCCTTTATTTTAGATTCCAAATCAGTGGAATTCAGACTTATAACAGACCAATTACAGCAAAATCCTTTTGCTTACGCCTCCATTTTCACCTACTTCAGTTTGTCGAGGTATTCTATTCATGTGAGAACTAGTCCCAGTTAGCAATCCACTTCCTTTTCTTTCACACACTTGCTGTTCCTCCAAACTACCCAGTGCTTCTGTCATCTCAGTTGAACCTGGTACGTCACAGAACCACAGAATTGTTAAAGCACAGAAAGAAACCATTCATCCCATTTGTCTGTACCATCTCTCCAAATATGTACCCGGAGCCTTTCCTCCACCTGTAGCTCTGCATATTCTCCCTTTTCAGATAGTAATTCCCTCCGATTCCCTCTGGATTGCCTCAACCAAACCTATTTCCACCACACTTGCAGACAGTGTATTCCAGACCTTAACCACTTGTGTGAAAAGGTTTCTCTTTGTGTCTCTATTGCTTCTTTTTCAATTACCTTAAGTCTGTTGTCACAATACTGACACCATATGCATGTGTGATATTTATTTGTAATTCCATTGACTCATCAAATGTACATTGAGTTGCTTTTATAAAGCAAAGAAAGGCACTGGTTTAAGATGGCTGTCACCTGTCACCTGACATTACATGTTGACCATTTTCTGGAAGATTCAAATGTGAATTACAATTAAAATATGACAAGGTAACCCCCCTGTGGAATTTCTCACCTGCTGATATCAAGAACTACTTCAAAAGATTTATTGAAATGGTACTGGACCTCATCATTCGCATTACTAAAAATCTGCCTTTCGAACAGAAGTAAACCAGGAAATCAATTATATGGAAGGTGTCCTTCCCATCTCATCAAGATGTATTGTGGGCCATTCAGGAATTAATGGCTGGGACATTACATAATCTCATCACTTAGGCTATAAGACAATATCCACGGTCTGCCAGGCAGGACCTAATCAATTACCTTCTGAAGTCATTACGGGGGGTAGCAGTCATGTGACTAGGTTAAGCATTTCAAAATGTATTTTATTATTCCACCTGAACTAACAAGCAAAGGTCTGGGGGTTCTCTGCCAATGGAGCAGTAATGCCAATTCTCTCTCCCTTCTCTCTCCCACATTCAAACCTTGGCTGGCATTTTCCAGTCGCACCCGCCCTGAGATTGGTCATTCTAGCCCTGAAGGTCACATACATTTAAATGGTCCATCAAATTGTCCGTCCTGCCCGTGATGATTCCCCCGCTGGGCAGGACCGGGAAATTTAGCTCTTTATCTCTATTACAATTTGAAATCCAACACAAAAATAGAATTTTCAAATGAAAGGAACATCATGTGGAAAAGTCATCAACTTTTGGAAAAGATGAATTACGTTTAAAAAACAGCTTGTCTCCAGAAATTGCTGATTGCATCTGCTTCAACGCCCCTGAAATTTCAAAACCACCTTGGAAAATTTCTACTGCAGCCATGAATTCCAGAAAAAGACTCAGAAGCATTGAACTCTCTTTTTTTTAACTTTTATCATTGAGTTTTGATTTGTCTAAAAATTAACCTTCTGGGTGCCATCTACCAGCTGCGTTGCACTGGAAGACAGTAGGGCTGGTTGATTCCCGGAGATCCCTCTACAGAATCTACCCAGCTCGCCACACCTCACATGATCTAATGAGATCTTGTGAAACATTGTGATCTGATTCCCGCCCATCGTGGGCAGGATCACTATTTTGAAAATCTGTAGAGGAGATCTAACCCCTCCACCTCGGAGGCCTCGGGCAAGGCTGTTCCCTGCTGGTCTCCACAAACCAGGAAGCTGATGCAACGGCATTTGTGGGGTCTCCCAGAAGATTGGATGCCCCCAGGTGCTTTCCCTCTGCGCAGGGTGGAATCCTGATACTGACGGTGCCACCTAGGAACTTTTGCACTGCCAGCCTAGAACCATGGCATTGTCTGTTGGCACCCAGGCAGTGCCACCGTGTTGCCACCTTGGTGCCAACCTGGCACTGCCAAGGTGTGCTGGCACAGGCACTGCCAAGCTGGCAGTGCCAGGGTGCCAGGCTGACATTTTTTCTGTGCCAGGGATCAGGCCCGGGGGTGTCCTGCGTATGTGAGGTGGGGTGCGGGTGGGCCCGTGGACCCCCCCTATAGTTGAGTTGGGTCTTTGGGAGAACTCGGGGTGTAGTGATCTCTGCATTTAATAATACATGACCAGACTATGTTAAGCAAGTACAGGTAAATGAACACTAGATGGCCTCACTGTCTGGACCTATATAAATGTTTTCCCGCTCTTTCTTAGAGGAGTGTGTATCAGGATTGCAGACAGAACAGATGTAAGAAAGCTAAAGAGAAGAAGTTATTAGTTATCAGAGTTTTACATCAACTTATTTAATAGTTAATATTCTACAGTTGTTTATTTGTTTTACTAGTTTAGTATTAAGTAAAAAGAACACACGAGATTAGTTTATGTTACTCAATAAATTACTTAACCATTATTGGATGATCACATAGAACATACAGTGCAGAAGGAGACCATTCGGCCCATCGAGTCTGCACCAACCCACTTAAGCCCTCACTTACACCCTATCCCCATAACCCAATCACCCCTCCTAACCTTTTTTGGATACTATGGGCAATTTAGCATGGCCAATCCACCTAACCTGCACGACTTTAGACTGTGGGAGGAAACCGGAGACCGGGAGGAAACCCACGCAGACACGGGGAGAATGTGCAGACTCCGCACAGACAGTGACCCAGCGGGGAATCGAACCTGGGACCCTGGCACTGTGAAGCCACAGTGCTATCCACTTGTGCTACCGTGCTGCCCCCCAGCAATCATTACAGCTATCATTTAAAAACCTGGCTTGATTAAGACAGTAATAAATATATTACATATCGTAATATAACACGGGGTCACGTTGGGGGTCGGGAGATCGGGATGCCATTTAGAAATGGCGTAACAATCCCTTCCTGCACTGAGCTCAATAAAAAACTTTCATGTTTTATGTTCAAGACCCCATATCAGATTGGTAAACAGCATGTAAATGGTTTAGCACAGGCATTGAATTAATAACTTCATCCTTATAAATTCACACAAAAACCCTGTTATCATCATTTTTGGAGTGATAGAATGGGGAGTAATTTCACTCCTTTTGATGTGGTTGTAACATTGCGCCCTCTCATTCCCAATACTTCCACAAGTGGGAACAGCTTTTTCCAATCCACTCTGCCCAGATCCTTCATATATTTCAATGCCTTATGAGGTATTCAACTTCATTTCTCCTCCACTATCCATTTGAACTAGCCATTTTTATTCCACCCACCTCCAATTCAGGTTCACTTTCTTTTCATTCAGCTGAATTCATGCCACTTTATCTCCAAGCCAATGCTTTCAGTTCTAACTGGTGCTTTTTCTCCCCTTTTCAATTCCTGTTCCAGATAGATTCAAGACATTTCCTCTTGCCATTCAAAGGGAGTACCATTGCTGACCGCACACAACCAACTTATTGAAAGTTACCATTGACCACAAACTGCCACAGAAGCACTGTGGCTTCACAAACAGGCCAGAAGCTGAGAATTCTGCGGTAACACACCTTCTGACTTTCCGAAGCCCGTCAACTATCTACAAGGCAGAACTCAGGAGTGTGGTGGAATACTCTCCACTTGCCTGGATGAATGTGGCTCCAACAACATTCAAGACGTTCAACACTTGATCTGCACCCCATCCACCATCTTAAATATTCACTCCTACCACCAGTGCATAATGGCAACAATGTGCATGATATACTTTTGGAAGCTAAAATATTCATGGAGATTAAGCAACCATTGATCCAACATATATTCCATGTACATATGCACATTGTCTATTCCTTATTCATACTTTTTTAATTCTTTCACAAAATGTGGGCAAACCTCACTGCAGTCCATGTGGTGTAATTACACCCACTGTGTTGTTGGGAAGGGAGTTCCAGAATTGTGACCCAGCAACAGTTAAAGAATGCCAATATAGTTTCAAGTCAGGACAATGTGCAGCTTGGAGGGAAACCTGCGGGTGGTGGTGTTCGCATCTGCTGCCCTTGTCCCTCTGGATGGTGATTGGGGTGGGTTAGAAGGAGCTGCCAAGGGACCCATGGTGAGTTCCTGCAGTGCACCTTGTAGATGGTACATACTGCTGCCATTGTATATCGGTGGTTGAGGGAGTGAATGTTGAAGGCAGTGGACGGGATGCCAATCAAGTGGGTTGCTTTGTCCTGGAATGGTGTTGAGTTTCTGAATGTTTTTGGTGCTGCACTCATTCAGGCAAATGGAGAGTATTCCAACAAACTCCTAACATGTATCTTATTAATTGTGACAGGCTTTTGGTGAAATCTGGTGATGAGTTACTCACCACAGGATTCCCAATCCCTCATCTGCTCTGGTCGCCACAGTGTTTATATGGTTGTCCAGTTCAGTTTCCAATCAATGGTAACCCCCAGGATGTTGATAGTAGGAGATTTAGGAATGGTAATCCCATTGACTGCCAAGGGGAGATGGTTGGAATTTCTTTTGTTGAAGATGGTCATTGCCTGGAACCTGTATGGTGCCAAAGCTACTTGTTACTTATCAGGCCAAGCCAAGCCCGAACATTGTCCAAGTCTTGTTGCATTTGGATATGGACTGCTTTAGCAATAGAGAAGTCATGAATGGTGCTGAATATTGTGTAATCATCAGTGAGCATCCCCACTTCTGACCTTATGATGGAGGGAATATCATTGGAGGGAACACCATGAAGGTGGTTGAGCCTAGAACATTCTCCTGAAGATCCCCTGCAGTGCTGTCCTGGGATTAAGATTATTGACCTCTAACAGCTATATCCATCTTCCTTTATGCTAGGTATGACTCCAACCAGTGAAGAATTTTCCCCCTTATTCCCATTGACTCCAGTTTTGCCAAGGCTCTTGGATGCCATCTTCGATCAAATGCTGTCTTGATGTCAAGGGCAGTCAGGCTTACATCATCGAGTTCAGCTCCTTGATCCATGTTTGAAACAAGACTGTAATGGGGCCAGAAACTATTGGTCCTGGCAGAACCCAAACTGATCATCAGTGAGCAGGTTATTGCTGTGTATGTGCTGCTTGATAGCATTGTTGATGACCCCTTCCATCATTTGATTGCTGATCAAAATTAGACTGATGGTTAAACAAATAAATAATACTGGTTCGCACATTTGGTGACAATTGCTTTACTCTTAAACTTGTTACATAACAAAATAAACAACATAATAATTTGAGTATTGTGGATACTCAAGGATGGTAGAGATGTGAAATAAAAACAGAAAGTTCTGGTCGGGTTGGATTTGTCCTGCTTTTTGTGGACAGGAAATACTTGGGCAACTTTCCACTTTGCCTGATAGATGCCAGTTTTGTAGCATCCTGTTTCATTCCTTCTGGGCTTCATTGCAGTTTGATACAACTGAGTGGCTTGCCAGGCCATTTTGAGAGCACTTACGAGTTAGCCACATTGCTGTAGAAATCACAAGTAGATCAGACCAGGTAAGGATCACAGAATCATAGAAACCCTATAGTGCAGAAGGAGGCCATTCGGTCCGTCGAGTCCACACTGAACCCTCTGAAAGAACACCCCACCCAGGCTCACTCCCCTACCCTGAAATGCTGCAACCCCAATTAACCTTTGGACACCAAGGGGCAATTTAGCATGGCCAATCCATCAAACCAGCACATCTTTGGACTGTGGGGGGAAACTAGACATCCGGAAGAAACCCACGCAGACACGAGGAGAAAGTGAAAACTCCACACTGTCACCCAAGGCCGGAATTGAACCCGGATCCCTGGCGCTGTGAGGCAGCAGTGCTAGCCACTGTGCCACCAAGAATGGCAGATCTTCCTCCCTAAAGGGGCATTAATTAACCAGACGGGTTTTTGCAACAGTTGACACTGGTTTCATGGTCACTATCACCGAGATTAACTTTTTATTAATTCCAGATAATTAATCAAGTTTAAATTTACGAGCTGCTGCATTAGGATTTGAACTCATGTCTCCAGAGAATTAGCTGTGGGGCGCTGGATTGCCAGTCCAGTGACCTCACCGCTGCGCCACTGCCTGCCCTTTAAGAGTTTTTGTAGCGGCACTCTCTGAATCAATCGGTTGTGAGTTCAAACCCCACCCCAGAGATTTCAAAACATAATCTCGGCTGACATATCAATGCACCAGAGTGGGAGTGCTGCCTTTTTACAGGAGATGTTAAAGAAAGGCCCTCGCTGCCCTCTCAGGTGGAAGTAAAAGGTCCTGTGGAAATATCTGAAGAAGGGCAGAGGCATTCTCTCAATGAGCCGGCCAGCATTTATCCCTCATCTTATAAAAACACACCTTTTATTTTAGTGCCGTTTGTGGGGTCTGGCTGTGCTGCTGCATTTCTCACATCACACAGTGACCACGTTTTAGAGGTCTAGGATTGGATCGAAACCACTCTGGAACTTCCTAGGGCACTTTGAAAATGCAACTTTTTCCGTCCTTATATGGCATCTATAATGCATATTTCTATACTCCTCCCTTTACCATTATATGTATTGTTTAATTCTTGCTTATATATATTCTGCACTTTCATGACATAATTTTTCCTCTTCATAAATTTAATTATTGAGATCTGATTTAAAAAATTCCTAACCTGCTGTTAAATGAATAATTATGAATGGTTTATGAGGCAACGGCATAAATTGATTTATCCACACCTATCGCTCGAACCTCAATCTAGTTGATGACTTAGTTACATTTCATCCTTGACTGTATTCATCCTCCTTTAAAGGCAAGGCTTTCATTATTTAATGTATACAATTTACTCAGGGAGCTCATCAATCAAATTAACATTTTGATTGAAGCCATCCATCCTTTGACATTTGATTCATTTTACATGCTACATTATTGAATTCAGGTAATGTAATTATGAAGAATTGCAAAATGAAGTACAGAATAATTAGGACATAATTAAGCAGAAAGAGTAGAAAACTGCACTTAAATTTAAAAATGTAACACTAATTCATGGAAAGAATGATAGTGTATATGTTAAGTAAATTTCATCCCACGGTCCAATCTTTCACCCATGGCCTCAGCGCGCTACTCGCCCCCCGAGGGCAGGAGCCAATTGGCATCCGTTTCAATTTGATTAACAGGCTGGAAGCCTGATTCACCAACCCACCCCCCCATGTTATGGACTGACCCACACAGCGGGAAATACACCGAGCGAGATTTGGTGCAGGTTTTCCCAAGTGTTTGCCCAAGTTTGGCACTAATGCATTGACTCCGAGGTGGGTCAAGGGGGTCAGTGCATAACTGAGGTGCCCCCCCAAAGTCCATCAGAAGGTCTGCCTCCGCCCAACAATGCATATCCTGCAACCCCTTGCTGATAAGTAGGGGCATCCTCCCCCATCACAGGAATAGCGGGTCACACACACCAACAGCACGCATGAATGAGGGTGACAAGTGCTTAAAGCAGAAGCTGTTACAAGTGTCAGGCTTCCTGGAAAGCCAAGTACTCTTGAAAGGCTTCAAATCCCCTGACAGCCTTTGAACTATAAACCTTCCATTCAATTTCACAAAGCAGTACATTTCAGGACAGGTGCTTGGTGGATTGTTTATCTATCTTCCCCTTCATACGTGAATGCATCTCCATTACCCTGCTTTGATGCTAACTGCAATGTTTATAAACACTCTTGCTCCGATTGACAGCTCCTCAGTCCATCAAATGCAGCTAAATGCGTTCTGCTGTGAATAAATGGAAGTGAAAACACTTAAATGCTTTTGAAGGGAAAGCTAGATGAACAATCCGCTCAGCACCTGTCTGGAGAAATAAAACTGTCAACCACTGCGGAGTGCAATGCATTGCTGTGTGAAATTGAATGGGAGTTTTGCATCTGATGAATAACAGAACATGGCCGGGATTCTCCCATACCCGGCGGGGCGGGGGGTCCCGGTGTAGCGGAGTGGCGCCAACCACTCCGGCGTCGGGCTCCCCAAAGGTGCGGAATTCTCCGCACCTTTGGGGGCTAGGCCTGCGCCGGAGTTGTTGGCGCCACGCCAACTGGTGCCAAAACTGGCGCCAACGGCCTTTGACACCCACCGGCCAGCGTCGGGGCTGGCCAAAAGGCCTTCGCCGGTTCATGCATGCGCCGGTGCGTCAGCTGCCGCTGACGTCACCACCGGCGCATGCGCGGTAGGGGGGTTCTCTTCCGCCTCCGCCATGGTGGAGGCCGTGGCGGCGGCGGAAGAAAAAGAGTGCCCCCACGGCACTGGCCCGCCCGCCAATCGGTGGGCCCTGATCGCGGGCCTGGCCACCGTGGGGGCAGCCCCCGGGGTCCGATCGCCCCACGCCCCCCCAGGACCCCGGGGCCCCGCTCGCGCCACCAATCCCCCCGCCACCAGAGGTGGTTGGAACCACGGCGACGGGATTGGCCTCTCAGCGGCAGGACTTCGGCCCATCGCGGGCCAGAGAATCGCTGCAGGGGGCGCGCCGATCGGCACGGAGGGCACGCCGATTTGCGCGGCGCGATTCCCAACCCCGCCAATTCCCGGGTGGTGGTAGTGAATCGCACAGACTCACCACTCTCTGGGGGAAGACATTTCTCTTTGCCTCAGTCCTAAAAGGTTTACCCCATTATCCTCAAACTATGAACCCTAATTCTGGACTCTCCTACCATCAGGAACATTCTTTCTTAAACTATCCAGGGGCTGGTTTAGCACAGTGGACTAAACAACTGGCTTGTAATGCAGAACAAGGCCAGCAGCGCAGGTTCAATTTCCGTACCGGCCTCCCTGAACAGGCGCCAGAATGTGGCGACTAGGGGCTTTTCACAGTAACGTGACTGAAGCCTACTTCTGACAATAAGCGATTGTTATTAATCCTGTTAGAATTTTATATGCTTTCTTATTCTCCTTGCTGTCTCTTTCTCTTTCTTTAATGTGAATGGACAACCTGATGCCATTACTGCTGCTGGATTCTGTCAATACCCAGTCTACACTGCTGTAATCACTAGCTGTACCATAGCACAGTGCTGGAACTGAAAGTCTCAACTGAGACATTTCTACATCTCTCAGCAAACCATCTTTGTGGTCAACAGCGAGTGCAAAATGCAGGTCACTATGTCTAATTGCTCAAGTACACTTTGTAACTAATTCATTGAATGTGAAGTGCTTTGGAACATCCTGTGGCTATGGAAAACGGCCAAGAAATAGAAGATCATCTTTATAACTTTCATGTAATTTTCTTTGTTCCGAGCTTCATCTGCCAGTGAGTGTCCATGTACAGGTAGCACCCAACCTTCTTTCCACATCGCTGATTTCCAAATGTAATATATTTTTGGTATTTTACTTTTAATACTGACCTGGATTCTCCGTTCTGGAGACTGAGTGAGAGCGAGGATCTCCGGCCTTCCAACCTCATGTTTTTTGGCAGAGGAAGGCAGCGCACTGTTCACTGGCAGCGGGATTCTCTGCTCCTGCCGCTGTCGATGAGATTTCCCATTGAAGCCACTCCACACCGCTGGGAAAACCACGGGATGCACTGCCGGCAGAACCAGAGCGTCCCCCTGCCAGCGAGCGGCCGGAGAATTCCGGCCTCAGTGCTCCGTCTCCACTGGCCCATGGGAGTGGCACCCAGTTGCAAGTCTCCCTCCTTAACCATGCAAACCATGCATGCGGAAGATCTCTCCAGAATCCGTTGGAATCCCGGTATGGGGCCGCCATTTTTAGCGATCAGCCCGATCCCGAGGTCTGGCGGCAGGCCCCCCCCCCCAACAGCGCTAATCCTGCCTCCCCCCTCCACCACCATCCCATTGACAAAGAGGAGTATCCTCCCCCCACCACCACAGGAATAACAGGTCATCAAAGCTTATCAATCACATCACCTTTAAAAACCCAGATAAACCTATTTGAACAAGGTGTAACTTTCTAAGGGATTTCAACAACAATGTGGGAGTGGAAAAGTTGAAATTCTCACTGATTTCAGTATTTGACTGGCTCTACAGCAAGGCCTGTGTCAGAGGCTTGAGCGACAAGCCACATATTCAGGATTTCCGGTCTAATCTGCCCATTCCTGATACGGTGAAGTAGCATTTAATTTTTGGGATGGGGGGTGGGGGAAGTAAAGGCAGCGAACAGCGACAGTAGTGGTGATGATGGTGGGGAAGGAATGCCTTCAAATGTCACAATCAGTCCAAGTACCAGCTTCCCAATACTTGTTCCAAAAAGCATTTTCAGCAGAAGTAGTTTGGGGTGAGGCAGCAATATTTCGGCGGGGGGAAGGTAATTGATTCAAATCTTGCACCAGATAAGTGAAACTTGACAGGTCTGCTGACTTGCCCAGATGTCAGCTGGAAGCATGATGTGTCTTATCAAGATTCACTTGAGTCACATGGTGAATCATCCTGCAATCGGATAAGATTATCACTTTGACCATCTCTCCCCTTGGAAACTGTGTTTTCAGGACAATGACCTGCTTACCTATTTTGGTGAGGGAATACAGGATAAATATTTAGAGGCATAAGAAGCACTCATAATGCGTCAATTTAAACTTTTGATTGCCGCCAATCTATGTGGCAAAATTGCTTAAAAGAAAATTCCAGGCAGCACTAGTTACTCAGTTGTATCAAGTTAAAAATTTGAGCTGGTTTCCTTTACATATGCCGACACTGGCCGCATCTCCTATTCTTCTCCAGTTTGACATGGCCTGTTTTGAGTTGTCAGCTAGATTAATCAGCAGAGGGATTTGCAACTGAGCCAATGCTGAGCTCACTGTTGGAGCATCAAGAAGTGGTGAGGGGAGCAGAGATTAAATATGAACTTCAAAAGGGAGCAACAAGATCGCAAATACACCAAAATCCACTGCAGGAAAGTTATGGATAAACAAAATAGAATGTCAAAATAAGGGCACATTGATAGATAATAATGGCAATGATAGTATCACTTTATTTGAGCATTTTGGTCATTACTGGTTTTGAAGTGCTCGTAATAAATGCCCCAGGGCCAATAATGAGCATAATACCCAGACAAAATGATGTTCGTTGCAGTATCCATTTTTCATTAAGCCAGCTTCTTTGAAGTAATATTCAAAAGTATATTAGTAATGAAAACCAACTGTCAGTACATAACGCAGAACAAATCACAAAAAGATATAAATATATCTAAATATCTAAAGAACTTCAGGTATTTAACATGTAGGTTGCAATAATGAGGGTTCAAAAGGCATTATAATATTTTACAGCTGACATATCGCAACATTAGCCAGGAATCCATTAATGGAAAGCACATCACATTCACATAACATATAATTTATAATCCTTTTAAAATGTGAAACATTTGTGTAGTATAGCAAAAAATCACAGAGGATAAATGTATTTTCCTTGGTATAACACATTAATATAACAGGGAACGAACAAGCATGCAAGCCAATTGATTACAGCAAGTGTCATTTCCTGAATGGGTCAAAATCATATTGTGTTGTCACTATGAGACTGTATAATAGGATGGTGAAATGCCAAATTATTGAACTGCACCACCCTTTGAGGGCCAGAATAGAAATTGCATAATAAAATTAAATTACAATTAAAATGTCGCTCGTTTATTTACTTAGTGAATCAATGCGCTTTATTTAGTTGCACATACAGCAGGTCATAGAACATAGAACAGTACAGCACAGAACAGGCCCTTCGGCCCTCAATGTTGTGCCGAGCAATGATCACCCTACTCAAACCCACGTATCCACCCTATACCCGTAACCCAACAACCCCCCCCCCCCCCTTAACCTTACTTTTTAGGACACTACGGGCAATTTAGCATGGCCAATCCACCTAACCCGCACATCTTTGGACTGTGGGAGGAAACCGGAGCACCCGGAGGAAACCCACGCACACACGGGGAGGACGTGCAGACTCCGGTCATCTTCACTATCTTGGATACCAAGCATAAAGAGACATCGATGCCTTGCTGGTTTGTGTCTGATTTAGCTATCAGAAGGGAAGGAAATTGTGGCACATATCTCACAGCAGTTCCAGAAAAAATGGCCAGTCATTTTGATCAAAGTGATGTGAGGCGCTGAAGAGAAGGGCAATCTTTCCCCAAAAAGGGGCAATGTTTCATGGCCAATCCACCTAACCTGCACGTTTTTGGACTGTGGGAGGAAACCGGAGCACCCGGAGGAAACCCACGCAGACACGGGGAGAACGTGCAGACTCCGCAGGGAAGTGACCCAGCAGGGAATCGCACCTAGGACCCTGGCGTTGTGAAGCCATAGTGCTATCCACTTTTGCCACCATGCAAGTTAGGTTACGGGATTTCAGGGATGATGGGGCGTAGACTTGTGCAGAGTGTTAATTCAAAGGGTCGGAGCAAGGGGGCCCTTTAAATGAAAGGAAATGCATTAGAAGTCGCACTTGTCCCATCAGTGGAGCATTTCTTCCACTAACAATGGATGTTAATGGAGATTAATGGATTAATCCTGCCCACAACAGGATGGGTTTGGATTGTTCCAGCTCATTTTAGTTGTTAGAGAGGGCAAAAACCTCAGGCCATCAGACTGGGGTTTTGAACCAAAGCCTCTCGGACAGCAATCTAACCCACCCAGTATTGGAATGCATTGAAACCACACATTTGACAGTGCAAAGGCCTTACGCTATATGACAGTTCCCATTGGTTACAGAGAAGTTCCAAATTCCATTACTTATTTCTGTAATTTACTTTCTGTAATCAGGGTTCCAGAGCACTCAAACTATCAAATAAAACATTGGGAGCTGCCCTGTTGACAATGCAGAAGGAGGCCATTCAGCCCATCGAGGCTGCTCCGACTCTTCGAAGTAACACTCTACACAAGTCTACGCCCCATCATCCCTGAAATCCCGTAACCTAACTTGCACGGTGGCAAAAGTGGATAGCACTATGGCTTCACAACGCCAGGGTCCTAGGTTCGATTCCCTGCTGGGTCACTTCCCTGCGGAGTCTGCATGTTCTCCCCGTGTCTGCATGGGTTTCCTCCGGGCGCTCCGGTTTCCTCCCACAGTTCAAAAACGTGCAGGTTAGGTGGATTGGCCATGAAAAATTGCCCTTAGTAACCAAAAAGGTTAGGAGGAGTTATTGGGTTACGGGGATAGGGTGGAAGTGGGTCGGTGCAGACCCGATGTCCGAACGGCCTCCTTCTGCACTGTATGTTCTATGTTCTATGTTCTAACCCCAGGACACTAAGGGGCAATATTTAATGGACAATCCACCTAACTCACACGTCTTTGGAATGTGAGAAGAAACTGGAGCACCCGGAGGAAACCCACGCAGACACAGGGAGAATGTACAAACCCCACACAGACAGTGACCCAAAACTGGAATTGAACCTGGTTCCCTGGCACTGTAAGGCAGCAGTGCTAAACACTGTGCCACCCCAATATCCCATTGAGCCATTGAGTAGTTAACTGATTGTGGCTTATGGTTGTTCTGCAATATCAAACCATTTTTTTAACACTTCCCTATTTTATGGTGTCCTGCAGCTGTGCTAACGTATTCAGTTTGTCGCCCACACAGCAGGCTATCCAGTAAACCAGTAGAAGAAATCATCGCCGACAATCAGCTGTGACTGCAATTAGGAGCCATTTAAAGAACTGAAATAACACTGGGAAGCCAGGGTAGCTGTTTATTGCTGAGGAATTGAATGTTACACAGTAAAGGAAGGCAGAATTATTGATCACACCTTCACCTCATGTTCCACTCTCACACTGGGCTGTGGAGATGTTGAGCAACTGCCCAGCAGAATTGACACGCCTGGAGTAGTCATCAATTATGTGGCTGGCCAACTGCCCTGACAATCAAATATCCCTGTTCAAGTGACAGTGAAATTCACAGAAAGCAGGAAGGATCAGACAAGACTGGATAGAATTTAATGCCCTCACTCATGGAGGACCTGCACTGTAGGAAGACAGAAAATAAAGACTTTTTTTGGGTTGCTTGCGGGCTTCCAGGATGGGGGGCCTCATTCTTTGCCGGGGGTCCCGCTGTAGCCTTTCACTTCTCTTGCTGCTCAGAGCCATTTCCTTCTCCATTACTCTGATCTCATAATCTTCCTCCCGCCATTACCCACCTGTAGCCCAGACTGGTCATTGATCCCGGCATTACCAGCAGCAGCCACCACCTCACCAGTGGCACTGTTGAGCAATGAAGAAATACCATCATCTGATTGGCTGCCAGTTCTTGGCAGGCAGGATTTCCATTCCAGAGTTATTGTTTCTAGACAAGCCCACTACTGCCCAATCACATTTAATGTGGCAGGCTTTCCTGAAGGGTGACAACGCACGGTCTCACCAGCTCTCCAGCCAGTGGAGGTGACCCTGGGCTGGATTCTCTAAAAATGGGGCTATGTCCCCACGCCAGCGTAAAAACATTGGCGTTTTACCCTCCAGTTTCCTGCAAAAAATAAAAGGCTCGATCCCCCCGACCCCCACCAGAGCGGCCGCGGACTGAGTCCGCAGTCGCCACGCAAGCGTCCCGACCGGCCATACCACATTAGTTCCACGCCGTCAGGAACTCGGCCGGTCAGGAGCAGAGTATCGCTGGGAGGGCCTCGGGCAATGGCCCCCCAGCTGCGCGGCGTAAATCACGGACGAGTGATTCTCTGGGGCCGGAGAATCGCCGGGCCCAATTCGGTCGGCAACTTCGATTCTCCACCCTGGCGCCAAACGCGATTTTGGCGCTGGGCTGCGGAGAATCCAGTCCCCTGTCTTACATGTTAATTTATGCACATGAGACATTCCTCCAAATGCACATCGTCACAGAGGTCATGACTCTCAGTAAAATCTGAAACCAGTCGGCGTACTTATTCCTTCCACAGGAAATTGCTGCCGTGGAAGCTCAGATTGCTGCCATGATATTCTGCCACAGTGTCCTAGTCTTCCTCATCCATCATTCTTCTGATCAATGACCTACATTGGCTCCTGTCTGGCATCTCCTCACACTGAAAATTCTCATCCTTCTGTTCGTATCCTTTCATGGCCTCCTCCCTCCCTATCTCTGTAACCTCCTCCAAGCCGACAAATCTCTTAAAAATTCTTCTCTCTTTCAATTCTGGCCATTTGCATATCTCCAATTTCTGGAATTCCCTTTGCTGAGGTCATATGACATGAAAATAAATCCAAAACTTTATTCTTGGCCAGACTGACTTTTTGCTGAACCAAAAAAGATGGCTGCTACCAATCACATGACCCCAGAACTGGTCTTTTGTTCTCGGAGCTGCCACCAGGAGCTGCGAGAACAAAATAACCCCTCCCTCACTCTGTGGAATCTCACAGTTGATTGTACAGACCCTTTGTAATCAACAAAACCAGTTAAAGTGCAGGTAAAGTAGCTTCCCAACCTGAATTATCACAAAAGCGGCATGGGACACAATGGTTAGCACTGCTGCCTCAGTGCGCCAGAGACCCAGGTTTGATTTCGACCTTGGGTGACTGTCTGTGTGGAGTTTGCACATTCTCTCCATGTCTCCGTGGGTTTCCTCCGGGTGCTCTGGTTTCCTCCCACAGTCCAAGGATGTGCAGATTAGGTGGATTGGCCATGGTAAATTGCCCCAAGGAGAAGTTACGGAGTTGGGTGTTTCTCTGGTTGGCAATCAGTAGCTAGTGGTGTCCCTCAGGGATCAGTGTTGGGCCAACAATTGTTCACAATTTACATTGATGATTTGGAGTTGGTGACCATGGGCAATGTGTCCAAGTTTGCAAACGACACTAAGATGTGTGGTAAAGCAAAAAGTGCAGAGGATACCGGAAGTCTGCAGAGGGATTTGGATAGGTTAAGTGAATGGGCTAGGGTCTGGCAGATGGAATACAATGTTGACAAATGTGAGGTTACCCATTTTGGTAGGAATAACAGCAAAAGGGATTATTATTTAAATGATAAAATATCAAAACTTGCTGCTATGCAGAGGGACCTGGGTGTGCTTGTGCATGAATCGCAAAAAGTTGGTTTACAGGTAGAACAGGTGATTAAGAAGCCGAATGGAGTTTTGTCCTTCATTGCTAGAGGGATGGAGTTTAAGACTAAGGAGGTTATGCTGCAATTGTATAAGGTGTTAGTGAGGCCACACATGGAGTATTGTGTTCAGTTTTGGTCTCCTTACCTGAGAAAGGACGTACTGGCGCTGGAGGGTGTGCAGAAGAGATTCACTAGGTTAATCCCAGAGCCGAAGGGGTTGGATTATGAGGAGAGGTTGAGTAGACTAGGACTGTACTTGGAATTTAGAAGGATGAGGGGGGATCTTATAGAAACATATACAATTATTAAGGGAATAGATAGGGTAGCTGTGGGCAGGTTGTTTACACTGGCGGGTGAAAGCAGAACTAGGGGGCATAGCCTCAAAATAAGGGGAAGAAGATTTAGTTTAGGAGGCATTTCTTCACCCAAAGGGTTGTGAATCTATGGAGTTCCTTGCCCAGTGAAGCAGTTGAGGCTCCTTCATTAAATGTTTTTAAGATAAAGATAGATAGTTTTTTGAAGAATAAAGAGATTAAGGGTTATGGTGTTCGGGCCGGAAAGTGGAGCTGAGTCCACAAAAGATCAGCCATGATCTCATTGAATGGTGGAGCAGGCTCGAGGGGCCAGATTGCCTACTCCTGCTCCTAGTTCTTATGTTCTTATGGGCCTGGTAGGGCACTCTTTTAGAGAGCTGGCACAGACTTGATGAGCCGAATATCCTCCTTCTGCATGGTAGGGATTAATTTTTTTTAAAAGGGAAGGCACGGTAGCACAGTGGTTAGTACTACTGCCTCACCCCTTAGTGTTCAAAAGGTTACATAGGGTTATTGGGTTACGGGAATAGGGTGGGTTGCGGGTCTAGGTAGGATGTTCTTTGAAAGGGTCAGGGCAGACCCAGTGGACCGACTGGCCTCCTTGTGCACCGTAGTGATTCTATTCCATGATTCTATGAAAAGAGATAGACTGAAAACCATTATGTTGGAAGAGGTGTTAACAGCTACCCTGTCCCTCTTTTCCAGGGGAAGCAATGGAATTCTGGCCAAAAACATTGAAATCAATTTGCCATGATGCAGTTAACCCTTAATGGGCCTTATCACATAACCTAAACCTTTTGGGCATTTTTAACATTACATTTTTGGCCTCACATGCAGACTGCTGTTTTACATCGATTGAAAAGGACTTTAACAGCCAAACTAGCAAACAGGCAATTAACATCTCTCAAATCCTTGAAGCTTACTTGATTTTTAAAAGTCCTTGATCAACACCCACCAAACAGTCTAAGAAACACCTACCAAACAGAAAGCCCATCGTGTTGCAGTACCATTCATCTCAAAGCTTTTTGCGTTGTTCTCTCCAACCAGAAACTCATCTGGACTAAACTCAGCCACGAAGGGAACAGCCTCTGGACTTTGACTCCTCAAACTTTAGAAATCATGTGAACTTATGTCAATTTCTGTAGTTACTTTCCGTAGGCTGGGTCTCGTGGGAGATTTGACAGCACAGTCACAAGTATATTGATTTTTGGCAGGGCCAGATGATCCGACCAATGGGTGGGGCTGGAAAATCCTGTCCATGGGTGGGCATATGTGAATGCGCAGGCATGTGCGTGTGTGCGTGTGCATGTAATCTGTATGTGTAGAGATGAGAAACACCAAGGGGCAAAGGCATTGAGGGGGTTGCATACAGACCCTCAAACTGTAATGGTAATATTGTGAATTACATTAAACAAAGGTGCATGTGACAAAGGAACATCTGTAATTATGACTTGCATCTGCATATAGATTGGGCAAATCAAATTAGTAACAATAACTTAGCTGAGGAATTTCTGGACAATATAGGAGATGGTTTTTTGACCAACGCATTGAGAAATCAACTAGAAAACATGCCATTCTAGACTAGGTTTTATGTCATGAGAAAGGAATAATTGGCAATCTAATTGTGTGAGGTCCCTTGGGCAAGGGCGACAATAATCGAATTCTTCATCAAGATGGGGAGTGATAGTATTGATTCTGAGACTAGTGTGCTGAATCAAAATAAAGGAAACAACACTTGTACAAGGTGCGAGTTGGCTATGATGGATTGGGGAAGGTTATTTCAAGGGATGATGGTGGTGGATAGGCAATGACAAACATTCAAAGAGCGCAAGGATTTGGCAAGAACTGCAACAATTGTTCTTTCCTGTCCGGCGCAAAAATAAAACAGGAAAAATGGCCAATCCGTGGAAGGGAGGTTAGAGATAGTAATAGATCCAAGGAAGAGGCATACAAATTGTCCAGAAGAAACAGCAGACCTGAGGATTGGGAGCAGTTTGGAATTCAGCAAAGGAAGACAAAACTATTTATTAAGAATAGGGAAATCACGTGAAACATAAAAACTGACTGTAACACCCTTCTATAGGTATGTGAAGAGAAAAAGATTGGTAAAGACAAATGTAGTCAGAAACAGGGGAATTTATAATGGGGAACAAAGGCATGGCTGACCAACGATATAAATGCTTTGGTTCTATCTTCAGAAAGAAGGATACAAATAATGTACCAGAAATGTTGGGGAATGCTGGGTTTAGTGAGAGGAATGAATTGAAGGGAATCCATATTAGTAGGGAGATGGTGTTGGGGAGATTAATAGGATTAAGGCCAATAAATACCCAGAGCCTGATACTCTACATCCCAAAGTACATAAGGAAATAGCCCCAGGGATAATGGATTTTATTGCTGATCATCTTCTAAGACCCATAGACTTTGGAACAGTTTCTACAAATTGGATGGTACTTAATGTAACCACACTATTTAAAAAGAGAGGTAGAGAAAAACAGGGAATTATAGACCAGTCAGCCTGATGTTGGTAGTGGCAAAAATGATCACGTCCATTATAAAAGATTTAATAGGACTTCTGGTTGCGGCTATGTGGAGCTAAGTCGCACGTTCGGCAGCTCCCGCCAGGAACGGACTTTTGGGCTCTTTTTAGGGCCCCCAGCGGTACTTTTTCGACGTTTCCCGATGTGGGAAGGAGCCAGCAACATTTCCCCGGCAGTATATGGCCTGGACCAGGAGTGGGGCGAGTAAGAAAGTGGTTGCAGCGCTAAAGCAGAAGCGAGGGAAAAGCACAAGATGGCGGCGGGCGGAGACCAGGAGGCATGGAGGCAGTGGACGCAGGAGCAGCAGGAGACTCTCCAGCGCTGCTGCAGGGAGCTTAAAGCGGAGCTGCTGGAGCCGTTGAAGGCTTCAATTGACAAGCTGCTGGAGACCCAGACGGCCTAGGGGGTAGCGACCCGAGAGATCTGGCAAAAGGCCTCCGAAAGAGAGTGTGAGACCTTAGGCCTTGTGGGTGAAGGTGGTGATGCACGAGGCGCTCTATAAAAAATGGCAGGAGAGGTTCGAGGAGATGTAGAACCAGTCGAGGCGGAAAGACCTGCGGATCCTGGGCCTTCCGGAAGGGCTGGAGGGGTCAGACATGGGGGCCTATGTGGCCATCATGTTAAATTCGCTGATGGGAGCTGGGTCCTTTCAAGGGCCCTGGAGCTGGAGGGGGCCCATCGAATATTGGCAAGAAGACCCAAGCCGAATGAGCCGCCACGGGCGGTGCTGGTGCGGTTACACCGGTTTGCTGACCGGGAGTGTGTGCTCAGGTGGGCCAAGAAGGAGCGGAGCAGCAAGTGGGAGAATGCGGTGGTGCGGATCTACCAGGAGTGGAGTGCGGAGGTGGCAAAGAAGAGAGCCGGGTACAATCGGACGAAGGCAGTGCTGTACAGGAAGGGAGCGAAGTTCGGCATACTACAGCCAGCACGTTTGTGGGTCACCTACAAGGACCGGCACTTTTACTTTGAGTCCCGGAGGAGGTGTGGGCCTTTGTGCAGGCCGAGAAGTTAGACTCAAACTGAGGGCTGGGTGCGGAGATCTGCATGTAACTGTGTTATATTTTGAGGGGGGGTTCTCTGTTTAATGTTGGTTCTTTGTTGTTTTCAGGGTGGGTGGGGCACTGTTTGCTGCTTGGGTTTGTTGGATGGGCTCGAGGAGGGGGGCAGACCTGCAGTGTGGGGGGCTGATGGTGTGGAGGGGGGCTGGGGCCCCGCGAGGGGACCGGGCCGGTAAAGGGAGCTGCTGTAGGGGAGGTGGGGTCAGGCAGGTGGAAAGCGCAGGCTTTTTCCCGCGCGGAGGGTTGAAGGGGGCGGGGCCGGAGCTGGGAAGCGTGGGCTTTTTCCCGCTTGAGAGCGGGAGGGGGAGGAGGAAAGCCTGCTGGTGGACACTGGGGAGGAGGGGAAGCCCCACGCTGGGAGGGGTCGGAGAAGGGGCGGGAGTAGCCGGGGTCAGCAGGAGTCAGCTGACTTGCGGGAGTACAATGGAGGGAGCAACCCAGCTAGGGGGGGTCCTAGCTGGGGGGGGGGGGGGGGGGGGGGGGGGAGGGGGGGGGGGGGGGGGGGGAGGGGGGGGGGGGGGTACCGGGTTGCTTCTCGAATGGCCAAGAAGGAGCTGGAGTATGTTGAGGGGATCGGGATGGGGGTCTGCCGCCGTGGGGAACGGGCTGAGTGGGGGCGCGGGCACGTGGCGGACTGAGGAAGGGTAATGGCTAGTCGGCGGGAGAGGGGGGCAGGTAGCCCCCTGAACCGGCTGATAACCTGGAATGTGAGGGGACTGAATGGGCTGATCAAACGGGCCCGCGTGTTTGCGCACCTGAAGGGGCTGAAGACGGATGTGACCATGCTTCAGGAGACGCACCTGAAGGTGGCGGTTCAGGTTAGATTGAGGAAGGCATGGGTAGGCCAGGTGTTTCATTCGGGGCTGGATGCAAAACATCGGGGGGGTGGCAATCCTGGTGGGGAAGAGGGTGTTGTTTGAGGCGTCGAATGTGGTGGCAGACAGCAGCGGGAGGTATGTGATGGTAAGCTGCAGGGGGAGCGGGTGGTGCTGGTCAATGTATACGCCCCGAATTGGGACGATGCGGGTTTCATGCGGCGCATGTTGGGCCGGATTCCAGATTCGGAGGCGGAGGGCCTGATAATGTGGGGGGGGGCGGGATTTTAACACGGTGTTGGACTCGGCACTGGATCGATCCAGATCCAGGACGGGGAGGAGGCCAGCGGCGGCTAAGGTGTTGAGGGGGTTTGTGGACCAGATGGGAGGGGTGGATCCATGGAGGTTTGCGAGGCCGAGGGCCAGGGAATTTTAATACTTCTCCCATGTGCATAAGGCCTATTCTCGGATGGATTTTTTCGTTATGAGTAGGGCGCTGTTTGCGAGGGTGGAGGATGCTGAGTATTCGGCGATCGCCATTTCTGACCATGCCTCGCACTGAGTGGACCTCGAGCTGGGGGAGGAAAGGGACCAGCTCCCGCTTTGGCGCTTGGAGGTGGGGCTGCTGGCGGACGAGGAGGTGGGCGGGCGGGTTCGAGGATGTATCAAGAGGTACCTGGAGGCCAATGACAAAGGGGAGGTCCGGGTGGGGACGGTCTGGGAGGCGCTGAAGGCGGTGGTTAGGGGGGGAGTTGATCTCCATTCGAGCCCACAGGGAGAGGAGAGACTGGTGGGAGGGATGGTGAGGGTGGACAGGAGATACGCGGAGGCTCCGGAGGAGGGATTGCTGAGGGAGCGGCGTAGTCTCCAGGCTGAGTTCGACTTGTTGACCACCAGAAAGGCAGAAGCTCAGTGGAGGAAGGCACAGGGAGAGGTGTACGAATATGGGGTGAAGGCGAGCAGGATGCTGACGCACCAGCTCCGTAAGCGGGATGCGGCCAGGGAGATTGGTGGAGTTAAGGATAGGGGAGGGAATGTGGTGCAAAGGGGGGTAGACATTAATGGGGTCTTCAGGGACTTTTATGAGGAACTGTATCGGTCCGAACCCCCAGCGGAGGAGGAGGGAATGGGGCGCTTCTTGGACCGGTTGAGATTCCCGAGGGTGGAGGAGGGACAGGTGGAGGGACTGGGGGCGCCGGTTGAGCTGGAGGAGCTGGTCAAAGGGATAGGGAGCATGCAGTCGGGGAAGGCGCCGGGGCCGGATGGGTTCCCGGTCGAATTCTATATAATGTATGCAGACCAGTTGGGCCCCCTGTTGGTTAGGACCTTCAACGAGGCAAGGGAAGGTGGGGCTCTGCCTCCCACGATGTCTCGGGCGCTGATTTCCTTGATCCTTAAGCGGGACAAGGATCCCCTGCAGTGTGGGTCATACAAGCCGATCTCACTCTTAAATGTAGACGCCAAGCTGTTGGCGAAGGTCTTAGCCACGAGGATAGAGGGCTGTGTGCAGCAGGTTATTTTTCTCCGGTCGGAGAATCGCCGGGGGGCGGCGTGAATCCCACCCCGACGTGGGCTGCCGATTTCTCCTAGAACACTGCGGCCCTTCTGAATCCCCCCCCCTCCCCCCCCCCCCCCCCCCCCACCTGACACTGGCACATCTGATGGTTCACGGGTCAAAAGGGTACCATGTCACCATCTGTTATGTCTGAAAGTCTGCAGGGCCCATCTAGATGCAGGTTGTCTGGAGGACAGCTGCCAAGAGCCTCATAGGCCACAGAGCGAGATAAGCAGCAGGCCGCCTCCACTCCTAATGTTCAATCTGGGTGAACACCTAGAAGGAGCTGCAGGCCACGGAAGATCAGAAAGTTAGATGACACTTAAGTTGTCATGGGTGCAGTTGAACATAGTGAGTCAGGTGGAAGGGGTTATCTTTGTAAAAATGCGTCATTAGATACTTTTCCACCACATGTCTGATCTGCCTCCCACTGTGTCCCACGACTGGGAGACAGTGGGCGGCAGATCAGACTTAATCGCTGGTGATGGAGCTGCCAATATTTTTGCCTCCTAGTTGATAAATCGGGAGCTGATCAAGTTCTCCCTGGTTAGTCTGCCCAGTAAGACTTGCTCCACAACCTGTCAAGCCAGCTCCGGGTCCTCGCCTGGCTCATCCTGGACACCGTCCTCGTCTGACAGGATCTGCCATTCATCGCCTCCTTCAGCAGGTCGCCTGCTGCTGCGCCATGTTGTGCAGGATGCAGAAAGCCACCACGATGCAGGTGACGCGCTGGGGGCTGTATTGGAGAGCCCCGCCAAAGCTGCCCAGGCAGCAGAAGCGCATCCTAGGAGCCCAGTGCACCACTCAATGATGCTCCTGGTTTTTGAGTGAGCATCGTTCTAACGCCTCTTCGCTTCAGACAGGGGCCTCCTCACAGGCGTCATCAGCGATGACCTTGGCGGCTAAGCCTTGTTGCCCTGGAGCACATCAACTTCTCATTCAGGGAGTGGAAGTCCTTTAGAGTGCCTGGTCCTGGTTAAAGTGAATGTAGATAGCTGCCTAGGCACATAGGTGTGACATCTTGAATGCACCTGTGCACGGAAGACTGCGAAATCCTGCACAGGCCCCCGCTCGAGACCTGGAATAAGCCAGAAGCCAGACATTGACGGCAACTGTCAACTTGGTGACCATCAAGGGCAGCACGGTGGCGCAGTGAGTAGCCCTGCTGCCTCACGACTCCGAGGTCCCAGGTTCGATCCCGACTCTGGGTCACTGTCCTTGTGGAGTTTGCACATTCTCCCCGTGTTAGCATGGGTTTCGCCCCCCCAACCCAGAGATGTGCAGGCTAGGTGAATTGGCCACACTAAATTGCCCCTTAATTGGAAAAATGAATTGGGTACTCTAAATTTATTTATATTTTAAAATTGGTGACCATCGGGAGCGTGTAACTTCCTCCTAAACCTCACATTGCCAGGTCCGCCACCATTCTGTGCTGTATGTTCTATGTTCTATCCGGCGCAGGTGGCACAAGGTCTCTTTGGTGAGGCGCAGTTGATGGTAGCACACAAGGTCCCACAGCTCCTCGAAGGACAAGCATCGACATTGGAAACGTGGACTGGCGTGGCGGAGCCTTCATGCCACCTCCTCACCCTTATCTTCAGGCTGGCACTTGAGCCTTACTGACTGGCCTCTGCTGTTCTGGGGAGGACTTCTGTCAGGCAGGGCCGCTTGTACTCTCGCCACAATGGATCCACTATGGCAGCAGCGGTCAGCTAGATAGCTAGCATGGCAGACAGTTTCAAATTCCATTTCTATGCTGGGGGGGGAGAGACAGAGGCTGTCACATAGGTGATGTTTCCCTTGACAATCTCAATCCCCCGGATTACATAATTGGCATGAGCTGTGCTGCTCCACCACCCTCACCATTCCACCCCCCACCCCCCACCGCCCAACCCCCCCCCCCCCCCCCTCCCCCCCACCCCCACCGCGGAGTCCACAGCCCCCTGCAACCCGACTTCCCCTGGCTCCTTTTAGATCATCTACATGACACTGCCATCCTGTCCCCATCAATGGCTTGCACCGGCCTTTGATGTGCAATGCCTCAAGCCTCACCACCCATTCCTGCCAAATGGGGTTGACTGGGGCTGCCACAAGGTAGTAATAATGGGTTCTGCGGCCCCTGTCCTGTTTCGATTTAGATTTAGATTTAGAAGGACGGCACGGTGGCACAGTGGTTAGCACTGCTGCCTCATGGCACTGAGGATCTGCGTTCGATCCCAGCCCCGAGTTACTGTCCGTGTGGAGTTTGCACATTCTCCCCGTGTCTGCGCGGGTCTCAACCCCACAACCCAAAGATGTGCAGGATAGGTGGATTGGCTAAATTGCCCCTTAATTGGAATTTCTGTCTAAGATTTAGATTTATTGTCATGTGTACCGAGGTACAGTGAAAAGTATTGTTCTGCGTGAAGTCCAGGCAGATTGTTCCGTACATGAAAAACATAGGCGACCGATCTCTCCGTTCCTGAGACTAAGTGTTGACGCCCAGGCAGAATTTGTGGACTTCCACCACAGCAAAACTGGTGCTGCACTTGGGCCGATTCAGAGACTGTTAAGGGGCTAGTACTGGCTCCACGTGGAGCACAATCGATTCCAATGAGAAGCGGTGCCGGATTCGCCGGATTCATAACTGAAACACAGGAGGAGGCAAGCTGCAGCCAAATATACACATTTCACTTCCCACACACACACCCCCGCCAACAAGATGGCACTGGTGGCACTGGAGCACGCCCGTATAGCTGATGGGTGTGGCCTGGGGAGTCGCCCATACTGCGAGTGCCCCTAAGATCACAGTGGGCAGTCAGCGGCGTGCTCAGCGGCATGGCTGCCTTTCCGGCCACGGCAATGGTGTTCCCTCCCTGATCACCCCGACCCCACAGCCCACCTCCTGGCCAGTCCCCGCCACTCCCCCAGCCCTGGCAGAAGCCCCCCAGTGAGCGGCACAACTGTCAGCAAGCTATGGCTATGTTGGATACTTTCCGTACCCCCTCTATCTCTTTCAACAGCTACGGCACCATTTTAATGATTTTTAAAAGCACATGTGAACCGCACCGTTGGGAAGTCGGCACATTGGAGGCGGAGAATCGCAAAGGCCCTGTAAAATACCGGGTCAGGGCCCCTAAAGATAAGTCAACGGCATTTACTGTACGTGCATTCTGGAACACATTGATGCCGTCGATCAAGTGACAGAGAATTGCGATTTGCCGTGAAATCGGCGGCCGATGCAATTCCGGCGTCGGAACCAATTCTCCGCCTAAACGCGTTTCCCGATTCCGGCATTGGCCGATGGAGAATCCTGCCCAGGACATACAATAAATGCAGAATGTAAATACATAGACATAACATTGGGTGGTGCATGTATCCTTTGTGTAGGGTTAGCTGTATTAATCCCCTGCTTCATCTGCTGTGGAGCTGTGCAACTAAGGAGTCCCAACACTTAGTTGTCAAGGGATTGAACATGGCCACACCCATCCCCTTGATTATACTGCAGATAGATGAGGGTTTCCAGATGGGTAGTGCAGATGAATGTCCACATGATCAGGAGACCTCAGAGCATTTTGAGGATACTGGAAGCAGCCAACAGACAGTCAGGAGCCTGATAGTAACACCAGAGGGGTGAGTTGCTAGTCTTTTACAGCAGCAATGAGAGGTTCAGCCAGGGGTACCCCAATCCTGCGGGGAACACACTGAGCCCACACCCTTGCCATTACGTTGGTCCCCACTAGTCCTAGAGCATCCCCCCCCCCCCCCCCGCTGCCCCTGAATTAATCATCACGTGAGATTGCTGTGATTTATTCATAAATTTCATCAATCCACAGCACATTAAAAATAATTAAAAATAACTCTGCTGAGGGACAATTGGTGAGAGGAGGTAAGTTCATTTTCCCTGTTCCTCTCCTGCCCATGACACCACTCTGACTGTTTCTGCCATTACCCGTCTTCCCTCAAAGCTTACTTCCTTCACAAAGCTTTACGTGGTTCAGTGTTAAATTCTATTTGATAACGCTACTGTGGAGCATCTTGGGATGTTTTCCTACGTTGAAGGGCACAATATGGATGCATGTTCTTCTTATAATTGTCTCCATGAAGGCTCATAGGACTCCTATCCATGGACTGCGTGCAGTGCAGAAGGAGACCATTCGGCCCATTGAGTCTGCACTGACTGTCTGAAAGAGAACTCCATAAAGGCCCCGTCACCCGCCCTATCCTCGCAACCCCGCGCATTGATCATGGTCAGTCCACCTAACCTAATCCACATCTTTGGGTGTGCATTCTCCCACGGGAGACCAGGTGGTTATCATTCAGTTCTTTTGGATGAATTGCTTTCTAAGGATTCCAGCAACTCGAAGGTTAATGCAGATCCTGCTCTTCCTCCGCGTTGCGCTGTTCCTCCCCCTGCTCCTTCCACTACACTTCTTACTGTTCAGGTGATGAAAAGAACTGGCCCCGCATCGTGGCAAAGTTATCCAGCATGTAGCTGTAGGAATTATTTATGACTTCAACACCTCCCATGTCGGGTGTTAGAGTGAGGTTCATGGGCCTGTATCGCCTTCACAGAAATACACAAGCACACCACCTCTCACAGAGATATTTTATTTAACCAGAAACACAGACATTGCATATGAAGTGCAATTGGACTTGTCTTGGAAACGCCGCCAATCTCTTGAAGCCTGTTGAATCTTAAAACATTTTCTCTCCATTAGATCAGGACATGCATGTCCAAGATGGCTGCCGTGAAAATGCAATTTATTGTATTCGCTCTCAAATTCTTTGTGTCCAGACTTTCCCTGTGATTGTCACATGTACGGGTCTGTGATTGGTTCCTTTGGGCACATCTATCCCTTGTTGTTCATGGTTAGTTCAAGGTTTATTCGGGTTACTTCATCATCTGTGTCACTTGTGGCAATTTGAAGGCCGTATCATTATGCATGTCCCATCGCAACCCAAAATTTGCCTTGATTACCAGCTGCCTTTGCCTGACAAACAAATGTCTGTTAAATTTTTTCCTATATCCCAGTTCCTCAGTTGCAGTTTAAGATTCTCTTTGGCAAGGGTGGCATGGTGGCATAGTGGGTAGCACTCCTGCCTACAGTGCTGAGCACCTGGGTTCGATCCCGGCCCCGGGTCACTGTTTGGGTGGAGTTTGCACATTCTCCCCTGGTCTGTGTCTGCATGAATCTCACCCCCACAAACCAAAGATATGCAGGGTAGGTAAATCGTCCCTTAATTGGAAAGAAATTATTGGGTACTCTGAATTTATATTTTTTTAAAGATTCTCTTTTGCATTAAAGTTCTCCTTGTTGTTCGGGGGTTTTAAATCAGATTTCATTCCCTCCATGGCAGATGGCCACCAGTACCATTATGCAATAGGGCTGCGTTGTAAAGCTCCTCTCTAATCATCCAAACAATGGAGGTTCTGCAAGAAGATGTTGACTGGCTTCTCAACAAAAGCTTGTGGTAGCAACAGGTCTCTCATTGCATGTCACCTCTTGTGCGCGATCTACGAGCGATAGTCTTTTTTGAGAAGCCGATGTGCCTGAGACATTGTGCCTACACAGAGAAGATCAGGACCGAGACATGCTCCTTGAAGACCCACTGTGGGTTTGATGTCCTACACTGTGACATCCTCCTCCTCTCATGAATTCTTGCTCTCTCAAGAGATGTTGGCTGCTCCCCCCACATCCGCCAGCACCTAAGACAGATTGTCCATGTCTGCAATTAAATAGTTGAAAACCAGAAAAGAGCTGTGTGGCAAAAGATAAAAACTTCTTATCAGAAGGCAAACGATCAGCTTTAAAGGACAAGCCAACATGGGCAGCACGGTGGCACAGTGGTTAGCACTGCTGCCTCACAGTACCAGGAACCCAGTAGTGGGATTCCTCCGGATGCTCCAGTTTCTTCCCACAGTCCAAAGAAGTGCAAATTAGGTGGATTGGCCATGCTCAATTGCCCCCTGGTGCCCAAAGATGTGCAGGTTAGATGGGGTTATGGGGATAGGGCAGAGGAATGGGCCTAGGTAGGGTGCTCTTTCAGAGGGTCGGTGCAGACTCGATGGGCCAAATGGTGTCCTTCTGCACTGTGGATATTCGATTGTTCTATGGTTCCATGAATGTAGTGGGTGTGGTAGTCACTACTGATGTATATATTATATATAGAGGATGTCAATGTAGGTGCTTTATGATAAGGCCCTGTACTACAGGTATGGGGGTAGTTCCCTGCCTGCTGTCTCCGCCCAGTAGGCGGAGTATAAATATATGTGCTCCTCATACAGCAGCCATTCCGCCAGCTGCTGTAAGAGGCCACACATCTTAATGTAATAAAGCATCGATTGCATCTAACTCTCATCTTTGTGTAATTGATCATGCATGAATGGGTGAGCTTTTAAATAGTACTGCTGAATGGGTTCTTAGCAACTCTTGGTAAGTCAAGCACTCTGGAAGAATAATTGCACAGAAGATCCTATAACCAGTGTTAAACCATTATTCAAACATTATAATAGACTCCGTGAATTGTCTGGCATGCACCCTGGATATCTATGAAGCAGCCTAATCCAAAGGCAGCACACTTTCAGCACAGACCAGGTACGTTTGTCAAACAGGTCAGTGAATGTCTAGGCCTATATATTCAGAGTTGGCTGAATCCAACTCGTCCAATAGAACTTACTTTCACTCAAGATAGCCTGATGCCTGAAGGGTATCAGTCAGCCTCTATATCAGAATGTCAGATACTGTTGTTTGACTCTGATTTTAAAAATAAATTAAAGGGGACCAAGAAATAAGGTATTGGTTGAAATGCTGATTGAGTAGTGACAATGCACTGTACCAGAAATAGTCAGAGGAACTGAAAATAGAAAAACCAATCAAAACATTCTCTGTAGTCTCATTCATCTGTTTGACATGGTCATCTACAATTCCCCGGGGTCAGTACAGGCAGTTGTTCATTCTATTGCTTGGGTAAATAGAAGCTACTTTTAACATCTCCAACGTAGTCTTGAACCCATAGAGAATAATATATTAAGAGCAAGGCACAGTTTATTAATGATTTTAAATTGGAGAGGTCTTGAGTCGACATTAGAGTTGATACTCAATGTATTATTCCATATAAATATCTATTCATTTTGGGATAGATGACATCTCACCCATCAATTATATTCAATGATAGTGGCAGCAATGGCTTCAGAGAATGCTGCCTCTGAGGTAGTAGACAGAAGTCTGATACAAATTGTGGTTCTCATCATTTTCTAATGGTAAAATCCACAGGGATGAAAACGAAAAGGGAGCATAAGATTCTGACTCTAGTCATTAACAAGTACAGATGATTAGCATTTTAAAATATTTTTACAGTGAACACTGAATATTATTATTTTCCTGGGACCAGTAATTGAGTAGCTTTATGTATCACACAGTAGGTTGAATTCTACTTTGATTGAAACATGTAAATTATATAACCTACAAATCATTGTTGCAACATTAGCAAATGAATGCTTAACCCATTCAAATGTCATTCCTATCTATGTTTTCTTAATAGCCTATTTAAATTAAAATGGGTTTAGACCTCCATTAAAATAGATGTCAAAGAAAGAGCAAACAAAAGTAATAGGCGTCATCTGCTAATCTTGTAAAATTGTTTTTAGTCATGTTAACTTTTTAAGGTATCCTCAAAACTAACTGAATTATAATCATTCCAAATATCCTTTAGAATGAAAATTATGGTGTTGCAGTGCCCTCTAATGGATAGCCACTGAAGTCAAGATCAGAACATCATTCAAACTTTATGCCATTCAGAAAAGAGACGTGTTTGGGCGGCACGTGGCGTAGCGGTTAGCACTGCTGCCCCACTGCACCGAGGACCCGGGTTCGATCTCGGCCCTGGGTCACTGGCCGTGTGGAGTTTGCACATTCTCCCGATGTCGGAGTGCCTCTCACCCCTACAACCCATAAGATATGCAGGGTAGGTGAATTGGCCACGCTAGATTGCCCCTAATTGGAAAAGAAGAATTGGGTACTCTAAATTTTTAAAAAAAGAAAAGAGGCATTTTTAAGAATTATTCTTTTCTGAACAGGAGATAATCAAATGGTTACAATCAGAGCCATAGAAATAGTATGATTACAATAGATCTTTCACATAAATTATATAGCTTATGCACAAAGGTACATCCAATGTTTTTTACAAACTTGTAGCATGATAGCTAACTTCAAGTAAAGTGTAAGGCAGTCAGTGAGTCGAGTCAGGGATTTGCATTGAGTTAGAGGAAGCTCAAACGGTTTACAAACATTTTAATTCAAATATGAGCCTCAAATTCACTCCGAAATATTGTAATTGGGTTAGAATCCTGGAACTCTCTCCCTAACAGCACTGTGGGTGTACCCACACTGCATGAATTGCAGCGGTTCAAGAAGGCAACTCGCCTCCGCCATCTCAAGGGCAATTAGGACGGGGTAATTAAAATGCTGTCCTAGCCAGCAATGCCCACATCATGTGAAAGAATAAAGCAAAATTAAAATTGTAGATACCATTGATAGCAACTGTTATTAATTTTTAATTATTCCTCTTCCCTCAACTATTCATTTCTACATCATGGGGGTTGTGGAAGGGAGTGCGATGGCTGATAATATTTAAAGAAGACATATATATTTGAAGTAACATATAATACAGGACAAATGGATTGAACCTAAAAGAAGAATAACAAGAATAATGCGCATTTATAAAATGCCTCAAGTCGCTCCACATTAGATAATAAAATGGGGGCTCTCCGGGTATTATTGATAAATGCAGAAAAAAGATTAACTTACGTTTATCATAGCATAAAGAAAAGTAAAGTCGTCATAGTCCCATATGACCATAGGCTGCTTTCCCCTTTGAGGGGGAGAGCTGACTGATGCTGAATTAACCTAAGGATCACCACACCTCAGGGCGAGAGACAAGGTTCAGAAGGCGGGACCTTCATGAATAACGTCAACCGGTACCTGCACTGCTGGCCTTGCTCTGCATCATGACCCAGCTGTCCAGCTAACTGAGCTAAACAGGCATAATTCATGCCCGAACTACTCAAAAAAAATCATGTTGCTGCCACAGTGACAGAAAGGTGATAAACCTGCACAAGTTTGGACAGAAGGACAATGGCACGAGGGAGCTCAAACGGCTTTTAAGTCCCTCAAGCTCATTTTAATAAAGAAAACGAACAATCTGTCCCATCATGAATTCCATCCAACTTATTTGCCTGAGGGCACATATCACAGTTTTTCTTCTGAGCTACAAAATGTAATTCAGTAAAATCCAAGAACATCGACCTAATCTTAGAACCTCCATTATTGAACCCTTTTCCGATGCTTTCTAAAGCTGTTATTTTCGATGACCTAGCAATAGACAACCATTGTTCCACCGAGTGTTTGATCTTCTGTGTCTGTACTTAATGCGGAAAGACAGGAACAGATGTTGTTTACATCACAATAAACACGTATGAGAGGTCACCTCTGAGAAAATTAACTGATAATCCTAAATAACACTTCAGCATAGTGATTACATTTTCAACCCATGTAAAAAAGGATCAGCTGCCTTGGTGATCAGAAATGTCTATTTTACAGTGAGGCATTTCCATGGCAACGAAAAGACTGGATGACCAAGTTTATGACAGAGCGGTTAGCACGGGTCCGTTGCCATGTGGTAAAGGGATTTGGCAGGAAATACACCAGAACAATCAAAGGTAATGCCCACTGCGGTCGTCACTCAAACAACTAAGATAATTATGGAAACTTTAAAAATCGTTCTGGTCTTTCAGCTGGTAAGTGGAAGCAGCCAGTGTGAATTAGAAGCAGGCAGAATAGGATGGTTTTGGGTATAGTGATTCTTGACAATATCCTCCTGCAAATGATCCTGGCAGACATTGTTGCCCTTCCTCCTTTTCCAGTGCTTTATGTTGTAGCTGTGATACTACTAATATCAGGATTTGACACCCCTCAGTTTTCCAACACTATCTCAACACCAAGGCCTCCCTGAATAAGCAAGCCTCTGAGTTGTTAACCTGCCTGGTTTCATGGGCATTTTAACGTCCCTCAACACCAGGTGATAAAATACAAGCAGGTACAACTTTTGCCCTTTCTCCATTGTTAGCCCGAAGCAGAAATGGTCACTTTATCTTGCAAAATTAGGACAAACAGAACAAATATTATAACAAATTAGAACAAATCTTTTCTGTCAATTCCAGTTGCAGTGCGAGTAAGGTGCTTGGCTATCTAAGCATTTTCTAACAGAAAACATTTTGAAGTCTACTGAAGCATATTCATTTCCGACTCGAGGGCTGTTATCCAAACATCATTTTCAGCATTAGATTATGTGCAATCCCACTGTGGTTTTCTAATTGAATGTTGCATTTTGAAATCCACCCGAGGATGGCCTCGTATAAAATGACCCGAGGAGCGGCGAGTCAACAAATCCGAATGCCAATGACTATCTTTGACAAAGGCTGACAGGATCTGTCCAAATTTAAAGCAAATGAGAAGGCTCCATTCCAAAATGCCACAAATTACCGGCGATCGATGATGGATATCCACATTATTGGGGAATTGAGGGTAGACGAACTGATTGGGGAACATGGTTAATGGTCCTTCACTCTTATCTCCAATTCCCCTGTCCAAAAAAAATCTCATTATAGCCTAAAAATGTTATTCCCATTCACATACTTTGAGAAATTATGGAATGAAAAATTAGACTTGCACTTAACATCCCATTTAAAGATGTTGATGAGTGCACAATGAAAGATGAACCCTCAACACAATGCAGAAGCAATTTATTCTCCGTTCCCATTGGGTGATGTGTATAATCATTTTTTTTCCTGTGCTCTCTCAAACACAACTTCTGACAGTAATTAATAATTTTTAAGTTGGAAGTAATTGCTGTTTGGATGTTTTGCACCAGCCCCTCGGAGAGTTGGCAGATTTGCTGTTATGTTGGCAATCGAAGCATTTCATTAGAATGGGAATCATTTATTCGAATAATGCTAATTGATGTCATGATTAGCAGCACTTGGGATTTGGAGCAACACATAAAAAGCATGAACACATTTCAAAACATGGCCATAAAATTGAATTAAAGCTATACCATCCTTTTATAGTTATAGAATGGAAGGTAGATTAGTCCCCTGAATGAAAGTCTATGCGTACTTTGTACTAGTCCAGTGATAACACCACAATGCCATGGCCGCCCCATGAAGGTAGATGAACAAGGTCAAAATTTTTATGTGGGGAACAAAAATTGACCAATTGTATTTAACAGTTAATTCCATTTATTTTGTCATCCAAGGCTGATCTTGAGATCTAGGTTTGCTGATCTCACATCAATGCAGACTCTTCATTAGGCTGTTTAGCACAGGGCTGAATCGCTGGCTTTGAAAGCAGACCAAGGCATGTCAGCAGCACGGTTCAATTCATGTACCAGCCTCTCCGAACAGACGCCAGAATGTGGTGACTAGTGGCTTTTCACAGTAACTTCATTTGAAGCCTACTTGAGACAATAAGCGATTTTCTTTTTCATTTCATCCTGGGCTGTTACTCCCACGTCATATCGATCTTATCGACTCTCATACTATATTTGGCTCTTTCTACAATACAAGCTTTGGAGGCAAGGCAACACTTGATTATAAAAAAGATATTTCACAATATCTCTTGATTAGTGAAGTTATAAACAGTATACATTTCAGTTCGTCGATAGTTGAGTCCAAGAAAGAACATTTTTAATCCGAACATTGAATTTTAAGGCACCTCGTCACTTTCCATTTTGACTGATGCCCAAATGACCAATTTAAGTGTAACTTTGCATCTGGAATATTTGCCTTGTCTATTTTGCAATAAATAGCTGGGCGCAGTTCATGTTTTTTTTAATCAAGAGTATCTGAATACAAAATGAAACACAGCAAACACTTGTGCTAAAAGGAGAAAAGCAATAAAATCATGATTTCTAGAAGGACAAATAACCTGGGTTAAAGGCTTTAACGTTACAACATTGGTAGCAAGTGCTGCTGCAGAAATGCTCGACAAATTATGCAAGTTAATTCAATCTTTTTCTCGCTTCACTTTAAAAACCGCGGCTCCCCAGATGGAACAGTACGCTTATTTAACTGCAGGTAATCTCCCCTCCTGCTAAGTTGCAAAATGCGTTGTAATTTGTATTAATCGTATACCTCTGGCCTTGCCAAAAAACACAAAAAGAGCTGTAAAGCGGATCATTTAATATCTGAGAGTCTTGGTTTCCTGGGGAAATTGCTAATTTCTTAACAGATTGTTTTTTCAATGCCAGCAGCGCTGCCCACTTGAAGCATTGCTGTGACGGTTGAAAGTTGTTTTTAACTACACTCTGATCGCTGCTTTGCAAATCCAGGTAGAAATACCCTTTGACATCTCACAGCCTACCACTTTGTTTATCTTTGCCACTTTAGCAGAGTAAGATAAAGATGCGAGTCACTGTCACAATGGGGAGGCCCTAGGATCGAAAGACCCGGAGACTGAAGAAGAGATAGATGGAGATAGAAATCAATGGATTAAGAATTGATAATAACACAGTTGCAAAAGCATTAACATCACAGTCCACCATCCTCCTTTATAAAAAAAATACATTTACCACAACTCGCTTTTTTCTGAATTCAAGCTGATTTTTTTACCCAAGCTCTCATTGATCCTCCTACTCTTTGAGTCTTAATTTTGCGACCCAAGACCAAATTTTGCCTTTTTGTTATGCAGAGTGTGCTTGCAGATGGGAAAGTTTGCTGCTTTCTCCATCGTATTACTAGGAAATTAGTACATAGAAGTTGAAGGGCCCATCCCACGATATGGCGCCCCGATCTTTAAAAAACTGAGTTGCTGACGGGGTGAGCTCAACCAGAGCACCCGCTTCCCGACACTCCCGCCAGCAACTGATCTTTTTTAAAGATCAGGGCGCCATTTCTAAAGGCTGCCCTGATGTACAAAACCCCATAGACACATCCATTGCTTTCCCCTCACCATCTTTAGAACATAGAACATAGAACAGTACAGCACAGAACAAGCCCTTCAGCCCTCGATGTTGTGCTGAGCTTTGTCCGAAACCAAGATCAAGCTATCCCACTCCCTGTCACTGTGGTGTGTTCCATGTGCCTATCCAATAACCGCTTGAAAGTTCCTAAAATGTCTGACTCCATTATCATAGCAGGCAGTCCATTCCACACCCGAACCACTCTCTGAGTAAAGAATCTACCTCGGGCATCCCTCCGACAACTCCCACCCTGAACCTTATAGTTATGGCCCCTTGTCACAGCTACATCCACCCGAGGAAATAGTCTTTCTTTTTACTTTGTAAAAATCATTCAATCACATTTATCCACCACAATCTGCAATTATAAACTCGTGTTGAATTGCCTCAATTAATTAAAATCTTTCCAAGTGTCAGTTGATGTATTTCCTAATTATCGATTCTTAAACTCTACCCACCACCCATATTAAACTGACTGCCCTGAAGTTATTCAGCAGGTCCTTGCACCCTCTCTTGAATAAGGGTTTCATATTTTACTCTCTCCAACCCTTGAACAACTCTTCCCCTACCCAACCCCCTATATCAAGAGAAGATTGGTAAATTATGGCAAACCTTCCCATCATCTCCACTCACACTATCTTTAGCACCTAGGACACAGATCATCTGGACCAGGCAACTTATCCACACTAAGCAGAAGCAGCTTGGATAGATGGATTAGGAGTCTGCTCTGCTCCGCCTATCCTGGAACAAGTGAGGAGACCACTGATTGTATAATCAAACTGGTCAGAAGGCCTGCCGCAGAGCGTTAGCACTGGGTGAATGGTTGAAAGAGGAACAATTTTTAAAATCCTGCATCCCTTAGGTCCATCTCCCCAACCACACACACTCTCCATGTCCCATCATTGTCAACCCATGCTTCCGCATGTCTCTCTACTGACCCCTATGGACCCCATATTCCCCATGCCAACATATGCCTGTCTAATGGATGGATGACCATTCATAGAATCAGGCAGAACAAGACATTCTGTGATTCACAGCTGTTTTATTGTTATACTACAGTTCAGTGCAAACACCAGTTCCACTCTTCCCTTCTGCAGCCACTCCCTGTCCAGACGCTTCCCCAGATGGAGAAAAACCCAGCTCTTAATTACAAGCTTCAATGAGCACCACCTGCTATCAACTCACACCAACACTTATCCTGGTTTACTCTTAAAGGGACCTGAATTTCTAACATTGTCACGCCCATGTACCTATCCCGATGAATCCCCGATACCTTCCGTGCCAATCTGCTTCTGCTCCACACCTCTCACACCCCAAGCTCCTCTACCCAACCCCCACATCTTCTCATACATCCTACATCAATCCATGCTCCCCAAAAATTCCCCATGGCCCTTTATTGCCCCGATGCAAACTTAGTGCCAAACTATCACCCCCTCCCCCCATACCTACCACCCTTTACATGTATTCCCTCCCCCTCCATGCCAACTCAATATGTTTATCATGGGAACGTCTCTGGAGCCATGCTGACATGAAATAAATATATGTGTCTATTCATGGCATCACTACAAGAAACACTCCCAGTGATCAAAAGAAATGCAACACATAGAAATACCTTCAACTAATTTCTTATGAAAACAAACATCTCTATTCAAAAACCACTTGCAGCTATCAATCGAAACACTCAGGCATCCCTCTGTGATAATGGTGGGTTGTAAAATCAGTAATTCAGCACAAATCCTACAATGATAACCCTCAGATGTATGTCACCAGAGCGAAATAGTCAGCACTGATTTCTGAATACCACATAGTTTGTTTAATTTAAAACCCAGCAGTTTAAAGAACTTGAGAGCTTTGCCAATTTCAATGAGTTTTGAGAGGTCTTTGATAGCTTGACAGTTCTTTGATAACTTTGACAGTACTGTAACATCTAACAGTTCCGTGACAGTTTGACGGTTCTTTGATGTGTCTAATAAGTTTATTCATTTTGTACGCACATTTCTACTTTTAAAAATCCTAAATAGCACCTTACCTATCCCAAAGGGTCCCAGGACCATAGCCAGAGGGATCCCTTATCTTTCCAAAAGGGTGTGCCGGCTGTCAGAATTAATCTACAAAATTCACACTTGCCCTTACTTGGTCTAACCAGTACACTTCAGGTTTCAGACACCTACCTCACCAAAATCGCATATGTGTTGATTTATTTAGGCAGCTGCCTCTGGGAACCACAAATGTGGAATTTAGAACCGGCTCCCATTCTCCACCCAGCAGAAATGGTGGAGGTCGAGTGGAACCTCCAGAGCTTCTACATCTGTATGAAAATTCAGGCCCTAATCTCAAAACAGTGGCCGGAATTTGCGGCCCATTCACGCCAGCAGGATTCTCCAGACCCGCTGTGGGGAATGGAGTTTTGGCTGAATGCCAAACTCTCTGTTCTCGCTGGCAGCGGTCGTGAGACGAACCTGGATTGGAGAATCCCGGCCAGTGACTTTTAAGTGAGTCAATAAAACATTTGGTAAAGACAGCATGTGGCACATGTTGACATACCACAGTCACCTTTTCTTCCTTGGTTGCAGTCTGGAGGGACAATATAACTACAAGTATTTTTTCTACAAGTCTCATGTAAATAATATCTGGCCAATTATCAAGGAAAGAAAATCAGTGGGAGAAAGATATAGGTGTGTAGATATAAGCATCTGCACTGATGTGTGAAGATCCTATTCTCACTGTGGTTATTCCCATACATCAGCTTACTCAATTAAGAATGCTTGTTATTTTATCAATTCCAAGAATTTAGGCCATAACAGTTAATATTTCCAGTCACAGAAATGAGGGTGAAAAGTAGGGAATAAAGGTTAATGTGCTTTCTACCTAACAGGATTCTTTTCTTTAAGAAACAATTGATCTCAGTTGTGCTGTGATGCTATTTATGCCAATAGTGGTAATGGATCTAAGTCATACTGAACAGAATGTGGTAGAGTTTTGTCATTACCACCTGGCAGAGGGCAGAGTCTACCAAATATCGAAGTCACCTAATTTCTATTGAAATGAACACAAACATACGAAGTAGGAGCAGGACTAGGCCACTTGATCCCTCGAACATGTTTTGCCATTCAATGAGACCATGGCTGATCTTAATGTTACTTCACCTCCACATTCCCACCTCCCTCGCCCCACCCCCGTTAATTTCACCCCTTCCTTATCAAGAATCTATCCACATCTGGGGCTGGTTTAGCTCACTGGGCTAAATCACTGGCTTTTAAAGCAGACCAAGCAGGCCAGCAGCACGGTTTGATTCCCGTACCAGCCTCCCCGGACAGGTGCCGGAATGTGGCGACTAGGGGCTTTTCACAGTAACTTCATTGAAGTCTACTCGTGACAATAAGCGATTTTCATTTTTTTTCATTTCCATCTGTCTTAGAAATATGAAAAGACTCTTCTTCCAACGCCTTTTCTAAAGAGTTCCAAAGTCTCCTGACCCTCTGAAAGAAAAATAATTCTCCATATCTCTATTTTAAATGGTAACTCTTTTTTTTAAACAGTGGCCCCTGATTCTAAGTTTCCCCACAAGAGGAAACACCCTTTCCACATCCACCCTGTCAAAAGCCCTCAGAATTTAATGTGTTGCAATGAAGTCGCCTCTCAGTCTTATAAATTCCAAAGAAAGCAAGCCTAGCCTCGACAATTATTCTTCATAACCCTCCCATTCCGGGTATTAGGCTAGTAAATGCATTTACATCCTTCCTTCAATAAGGAGACCAATACTGTATACAGTGTTCCAGATCTGATTGCACCACTGCCCTGTATAATTGAAGAATAATCTCTTTACTTTTGTGTTCAGTTCCCCTCACAATAAATGATAACATTCTATCATCTTTCCCAATTACTCGCTGCCACTGCATACTAGCCTGTTGTAATTCATGCACCAAGATGCCCAGATCCCACTGCATCTCAGAGCTCTGCAATCTCTCACCATTTCGACAATATGCTTCTTTTTTATTCTTCCTGCCAAAATCACATTATACTACTCCATTTGCCAGATCTTTGCTCTTTCAACTCGCCTGTCTATAACCTCCTGTAACCTCTTTGTGTCCTCTCCTCAATTTATTTTTTGCCAATCTTTCTATCGTCAGCAAAGTTGCAACCATGGGCAGGATTCTCCGTTTGGGAGACTATGTCCCCATACCAATATGAAAACAGTGATGTTTTACTCCAGGAAAACTGATGCAAAATGGCCACCGATTCCCTGATCCGGGGGGTGCTAGCAGCCAGGCAGTGTAGAGCTCCCAGCTCTAGCAGCCAATATGGCCCAGAGCATTGTAGGGTCTGTGGCCGCGCATGCTTAAGGCTTGCAGCGGCCGCGACGTGCTTCATGGCAGACGCAGCCCGCAGACCCGGCCCGCAAAAATGGTCCGTCCCTTCGGCCAGCTCTTGCGCCCTGGACACCCCCCCCCCCCCCCCCCCACCCCGCCAGGGCCGAATAATGCCCCCCCTGCCCGCGGATCGGCCCTCCCCCGACTATGGCAGCGCTGGATTGAGTCCGCAGCCACCACGCTGAGCTCCCGACGGATGAGACCCCACGCGTCCCACGGCATCGGGAAGTCGGCTGATCGGAGACAGAGCATCGCGGGGCGGCCTTTAGGCAATGGCCTGAGGCCGTGGTACTCTACTTTTCAGTGGGCAGAGCACTGCGAAAGCAGCGCCGCCTCTGATTTCGCCGTCATCAGGGATTCTCCACCCCATCACCGAACGCGATTTCGGCGTCAGGGATCGGAGAATCCAGCCCCATATCTTTGATCCCTCCATCCAAGTATGTAATCAATATAAAAGTTAATAGGATGTAAATACAGCAGCTTTTAGAACAGGCTGGTTTTGTCAGTTTGCCAGCCAGTCAGTGAAGGCGAAAATCCACTTGAACATAAATCCAAGCCTTTACTAAATTACCCAATCTCAAACTGGACAGAAATGCAGGCATATATAAAGAAAAGCTGAATTCCTACTACAGATTGTTATCTAGTGCCACCCATGGGAGATTATGCAATGTTTGTGAACATCAGGACGCTGTATAATGAAAAACTCCCGATGAAGAATGATCACTCAGGCGAGAGACCAGAGGGTGGACAGCACCTGTGGGACAACATGACTGCACGACTCAGCTAAAAAGGGGAGAGGATCTGCAGGGTGCAAACGTAAATGGATGTGGAGGCAGGGTGCACGTGTTCCGACTCAACTAGACATTGACGCTTAAAGCTTTATAAAACTCTGGGCATGTTGGCATATGCATATTCAGTTCAGAGGGAAATATAATCGCCAGTTAATTTGCAACAAATTAACTGCCGGCTTTTAGCCAACGCATTACTGTAACCGGTATGGTAATAAAATGATAATGATGTCAAATTAAGTATGTTGAAAAATCCCAGGGAAAAGGGACGACAAAAGCAAACAATGGATCTGCCATATCTATTCAGGATGCTTTTATTCTTGATCATGCAATACTTTACACAGAACACATCATGCACACAGAAAATCTAAACGCACACAGCGTGAAGCTAAATTGTGCTGGACACTCTGTTTAATGAAGTCATTATAATTTTATAAAGTAAAAGTAATAAAATTTTGCACCATATAATAAAGTCTTCTGAATGACACGTTATTAACAAAAAGTCTTCCAAGAGCCTTCACTGGATTTCAGAGCGCTCACAAAGCGGAAAGACACCAGCTGTTCAGCCAAGCAGTTGACAAAAGCTGACAGGCAGGGAATCAGGTGGCGGGATGTGTTCTTAAATCTGGATTTATGAGGGTCACCGAGCATGCACCTGTACCTCACATCAAGTAACAACACATGATAGATTTATTGGGAGCACCTCGTCACCAAAGCCTCTGATGGTTTATTAACTGATGGCGCACGTTATAACTTGATGTGCAAATTAGTTAACAGTCCCTGTTGCCCTCTGTGAATAGTCCTCTAGAATTGGAGTGTCTGACTGGACGGTGGTGTGTTAAGTTTAAACCAACATAACCTTTTTATGTTAATCAGAGAATTACTGATGAGCCCATCTCACGAGAAAAATCTAATTATTATGTGAAGTCTAATTACTGTCCCTCCATAAATAATGTGGACTGTTGCCTTATTATATTTTCTGAGAAAGCTAGGTCTAATCACTTGCTGGCAGAAGGGAAAAGGAATTGGAAAATAAGAGGGGAGTGCTGCTCAATTAACTGAACAATATGATAGATCAATATGTTTGAATCCGGATGTGCATTGTGCATCATTTAAAAAAATATGTGGTTTGGCTAGAGTTTGAAAAGAGTGAGAATTAATCTGGTTGTAGATGAACTGGAATAGCTGTCCTTGAAGGATTGAGATTGATTCATTCAACTTCTTCCTTTTCAGGAAAAATAATTGGTTTGTATTAACCCTTTCAGTAGAATTAACCTCTCTCTGGACTGTTCTACAGGTAACATTTAATCTTTTTTTTTTTTGCGAGGTTGAGTGGGGTCTTCCAGGGAGTGGCAGACAAGTGTGAGAAGTGTGGAAAAGGACCAGCAAACCATGCAAATATGTTCTGGGGCAGTGAGAAGTTGGAGAGATACTGGGAAGGGATGTTTGGGATGCTGTCAAAGATTCTGGGGCAAGCAGTTATTTCATTCTGGATTGGACTTGAAGATGAGGGGGGTGGCGGTATTGATAAATAAATTTTGAAAATGGGGTGCATAGTGGCAGACTCTTGAGGAAGGTATGTCATGGTGAGTGGGAAATTGGAAGGGATGCTGGTTGTATTAGTGAATGTTTGCGCCCCAAACTGAGATTATATAGAGTTCATGAGGCGGATGTTAGCGAAGATCCCGGACCTGGACTCGCACCGGTTGATAATGGGGTGGGGGGGAATTTTAACACAGTTTTATAGACTGTTATAGAATTTACAGTACAGAAGGAGGCCATTCGGCCCATCGAGTCTGCACCGGCTCCTGGAAAGAGCAGCCTACCCAAGGTTAACACCTCCACCCTGTCCCCATAACCCAGTAACCCCACACAACACTAAGGGCAATTTATCATGGCCAATCCACCTAACCTGCACATCTTTGGACTGTGGGAGGAAACCAGAGCACCCGGAGGAAACCCACGCACACACGGGGTGGATGTGCAGACTCCGCACAGACAGTGACCCAAGCCAGAATCGAACCTGGGACCCTGGAGCTGTGAAGCGATTGTGCTATCCACAATGCTACCGTGCTGCCAAAGTTGGGTCGGTCGTGTCCGAGGCCGGCGAGAGTATTCGCGGTGGCAAAGAAAATGAGATGGTTTATGGAGCACATCGGGGGAGGTCGGGATTCATGGAGGTTTTTCAGGCCAAACAAAGGAATTTTCGTTTTTCTCCCACGTGCATCCCGAATCGACTATTTTGTGTTGGATAGGGCATTGTTGGCGGGGATGGTTGGTTCGGAGTACTCGGTAATTTTCGTGTCAGACCATGCGCCGCATTGGGTGGACTTGCAGGTAAGTCGGGGAGCGGGGGCCAGTGCCCACAGTGGAGGTTAGAGTGGGGCTGTTGGCGGATGAGGAAGTATATGAGTGGTGAGGGCTGCCATTCGGGGATTTGTGGAGCTGAACGACATGGGTGAGGTTTCGGTTGCCGCGCTGTGGGAGGCACTGAAGGCTGTAGTAAGGGGGGAGTATATTTCAATACGGGCACATATAAGACCGATAAGGGATAAGACGGAGCGGGCGGAGATGGCAAGGTTAGTGGAGGAGGTCTTGCAAGTGGACAGGAGGAATCCGGAGGCCCCAGAGGCGGGGCTGTTGAGGGAGTGGCAGAAACTGCAGATGGAATTTGGGTTATTATCCACGGGTAAGATGGTAGAGCAGTTGAGGAGGGCGAAGCGGATGGTCTATGAATATGGGAACAAGGCGAGTAGGATGTTGGCGAATCAACTGAGGAAGCACGAGGCAGCGAAGGAGATCAGAAAAGTGAAGGATAAGGGGAGGGGTGGGGTGGGGAACATGGTCTTGGATCCGGTGGGGGTGTTTGGGATTTTTATAGGAAGCTGTGTGAGTCAGAGCCCTCAGCAGAGATGGAGGGAATGAGGTGATGTTTTGAAGGCGTTGGAGTTCCCGAGGGTGGAGGTGAACCTGGTGGAGGGGCAGGGAGCCCGCATTGGACTGGTGGAGGTGCTGGAGGCTCTTGGGCGATGCAGGCGGGGAAGGCATCGGGGCCGGACCGGTTCCCTGTGGAATTCTTTAAAACGTTTTCGGGGGACCTGGGGCCTCTGCTAGTGAGGGCATTTAATGAGGTGAGGGAGCAGAGGGTGCTCCCCCCGACGTTATTGCAGACCTCGATCTCCTTAATTTTGAAGAAAGATAAGGATCTGGAGCGGTGTGTGTCCTACGGGCCAATTTTGTTGTTAAATGTGGACACCAAGTTACTGGCCAAGATTTTAGCCTCAAGGATCGAGGACTGGGTGCCGGGTGTGATAGGGGAGGTCCAGATGGGGTTCATTAAGGGGAAGTATCTGTCGGCCAACATCAGGAGGTTACTGAATGTTATAATGATGCCCCCGGAGGGACGAAGTGTGGAGGTGGTGGTCGCCATGGCTGCGGAGAAGGCCTTTAATCGGGAGGTGCTGGGGCGGTTTGTGGACTGTGTCCAGTTACTGTACCAGACATTGGTAGCGAGTGTGCGGCCAAACTGGGTGAGCTTGGAATATGTAAGGCTGCATCAGGGGACGAGGCAGGGATGTCCACTCTCCCCATTGCTCTTTGCCTTGGTTATACAGCCACTGGCAATGGCACTGAGAGCGTCAAGGGAAAGGCAGGGGATAGTACAGGAGGGTGGAACATAGGGTCTCGCTGTATGCGGATGACTTGCTGCTGTCTATTTCGGACCAGTTGGAAGGTTTTGGGGGGATTATGAGGAATTCAACCAGTTCTCGGGGTATAAATTCAATCTGAGGAAGAGCGATGATTTTCCGATTCAAGTGAGGGGGCAGGAGGCTGGGGGAGTTGCTGTTTAGGGTGCTGGGGGGGGGGGGGGGGGGATCTGTCGGCACTTGAACGTTCAGGTGGCACGGGGGGCGGAGCAGCTGTCCAGGCTGAATTTGGCTCGGTTGATGGAACAGATGAATGTGGACTTTAGGTGGGATGTGCTCCCGCTGTCATTGGCGGGGCGGGTGCAATCGGTGAAAATTACGGTCCTTCTGAGGTTCTTGATTGTGTTCCAGAACCTCCTGATTTTTATTTCTAAGCCTTTCTTTGGGAGGATGAATGCGGTGATTTCAGGGTTTGTTGAGCTGGTAAAGCCCCACGGGCGAAGAAGGTACTGCTGGAGCGGCGTAGTGGGATGGTGGGGGGGGGGGCGTTGGGTCTCGCAAACTTCATGAATTATTACTGGGCGGTGAACATAGCTACAGTTAGGAAGTGGGTAGTGGGAGAGGGGTCGGTGTGGGAGTGGATGGAAACAGCCTCTTGCAGGGATATATGTTGGGGCATTGCTGACAGCGCCTCTGCCCTTCTCGCCAGGAAACCCACGGGCGGGGATGCACTGCTGGCAGAAACAGAGAATCCCAACATCCGGAGAATTCCAACCCATGAATCACATAGAATCGTTCCCCCTCTTCCACATTTTTAAAGTTAATAACATGAACGAGGTTTAATTACTGTCCCCAGGAGGCAGAGGAGCAAAATGCAACACAACCATTCCATTTCTCAAATTAAAATATATATTTTTCTTTATTCTTTTATGGGAGGTGGGCTTCGTCGGAAATGCCAGCTTTTGTCGCCCATTCGTTAAACTGAATGGCTTATAGATCATTTCAGAGGGGCAGTTAAGAGTCAGTCACATTGCTGTGGGTCTGGAGTCACGTGTAGGCCAGACCAGGTAAGGATGGCAGATTTCCTTCCCTAAAAGGCATTAGTGAACCAGGTGGGCTTTCACAACAATCATTGAAAGTTGTCATGGTCACTATCCCTAAGATGAGCTTTCAATTCCGAATTTGTTATCAATTGATTTTAAATTCCACCAGTTGCGTGGTGGGGGTTGAACTTGCGTCGCTGCGATATTAGACTCAACCACTGCATTGTTACTTCAGTCAAATGCGCCACACTCGCTCCCTTATTTCAAGAAACTGGGAGACAGTGTAATTCATAGAGTTACATAACAAATATCCTAAACATTAATGATGTTGAAAAGAATATAATTGAACTAGCTTCAGGTACGTGTATATATAAGTGAAGCAAGCGGGCCCTTGAATATTTTAGTTTAATCAGGAAGACTGAATTTTTGTTTTTGTTTCCAGATCAGAAAGAAACGTGTGTAAGGAACTCATGAAAATGGACACATGTGAAGTTGTATGAATTAAGTAATGGCATGATGGGAAAGTTGGTCAGCTACTTGGTACAATGTAAGAAAGCTGACCAAGCTATTCCAATATGCCAGACCCCTGTAAGACCTGATAAGGCTGACTCCGCATAACGTAAAGCATGAATAAGATCAGAGAAGGCCAAGCTATTCCAAAATGCCTGACCTCTGTAAATTCTGATTAGATTAACTCCTCATGACCCAGGACTGTATGAGCAAGACAATATAAGGTCAGGGATGAAGGAGTCACCAAGCTTTTAATGTTCTATCAAAGGACAAGATAAGGGTCTGAGTGATGAGACAAAGAGTTCTCGGAGATCAGCAGGTTGTGCCATGACTTATGATATTGCTTATGTTTCTACCTCTGATCGAATTCCTGAATAAGCTCTAGTCACGCAATACCGATAATGATAATGTATAAATACTGAACTGATTCTTTGTATAAGCGTGGACTTGAGGAGGAATTAGTAGTTTGTAACAACTACTCTCTAAACTCAAGTCACAGCCAATATTGCATGCAGTGTTTTCGTAAATAAAGACTAGTTATTTTGTCGGAATTAACTTTGTTGAGTCTTTCTACCGTAGTCAAGAAGCAGGAAAAATATTGACTTCTACACGCAGGGACCCAGAGGGTGATAGCTGAGGAAGCAGATAATTAATTGTCACCTCTAAAGGACAGAGGCAGGCTCCTGAAGCTGCAAGGATAATAACGGGCCTTCCATCACTAAATGATCAGGAGCCCCAACATCAGAGATGTGAGTAGTAGATGTCGCCTGGGAAAAAAGTTGATGTGGTGAATTCCCGACCTCCCAAGCCATTTGTTCCTCGGCAGTGCGCCAACGCCAGCAGTGGAATTTTCTGTTCCCGCAGCCGGCCAATGAGCTTTCCCATTGTGGCCATCCCAGGCCAACGGGAAACCCGCCACGGGCAGGGGTGGCCCTCAGGATATGCGTCTCAGGATATAGTCCATTTAGGACTGAGATCAGAGGAATTTCTTCACTCAGAGGATGGTGAACCTATGGAATTCTCTACCACATAAGGCTGGGGCGGCCACATCACAGAACGTGTAGAAGAAATAATTAGATCTCTGGACACTAAAAGCGTCAAAGGGCTTGGGAAGAGAGCAGGAGTATGGCTTTGAAATAGAGGATAAGGCCTGGGCATATTGAAGGGTGAAGTACGCTCGATGGGCCAAATGGCTTTTGCCTATTTTCTTTGTTTCTAAAACACCTTGGCGTCTTCTGAAAAATCTTCAAAATGTTCAAGTATAAAGTAGCCACAACTGCCAGTGCATCATTGTATGGAGGGAACGCCTCCACTGGGATGTGCAGCCTCATCAGGAGGCCCTCATGCTGACTGGGAAAACTCCATTCGGCATCAGGAGAGTGGTCTGAATTGATCCTTGAATTAACGAAAGAGCTCGCCATTTCCAAGCAGGTAGCTGTCATCCACCCCCCCCCCCCCCCCACCCCCCCACCCCCCCCAATGAAGCACTCTGCTCCAAAATGGCCCAGAGGCAGAAACATTCCAAACAATTGACACACCAGTTAGTCGTGGGAAATTTCTAGGCCGATCAGAATGTCTCTACAGCCAAGTCCAAATTCTGATTCGCAAGAAAACCAAAAATTATTGCCCTCCATCCCTAATCTGCATCTCACTGTCCCCCCTGACTCCAGGGCTGAGAGGGTTAAATTGTGAGCATCAGTTGCATGGATGCGATGGTCTTGCATTGAGTATAGATTGTGGGCCGATCTGATCAAAGTGTTTCCAATGTGAAAAAGGGCAGATCAAATGTCAGAAGGATTCAATCGGGTAGATACAGTTAAAAAAAAATATTTTCTCTGAGGGGGGAGTGGGGGGAGGGGGGGGGGGAAGGAATCAAGATTGAGAGGACTTTATTTTGAAATTAGAGGTGCGTCATTCGGGATTGAATTCAGTAAACATTTCTTCCACTCAAAGTGTAATAGAGATCTCTGGGATTCTCGCTGCCAAGAGGCTGCAGAGGCAAGTGAACCTTTGAAAACTGATACTGACAGGATTTGTCTGAGAAGGGTTTCGAGGGATATGGAGCAAAGACCAATCATTGGAGATGAGGTACATCAGCCCGACTGCAAGAAGCAGACATGAAGGGCCGAGTGGTCCTTTGCGTTCCGGCCCTGCTCCTGCTTTGTTTGGGAATCCAGCTTAAGCAGCAGGCTTATTTGCAGGCGTCGCATGTAATCAGCATCTTCTGGCAAATAATGTTGAATTTTACAACTATTTGATAGTGAGCTCCAGCAAAAGAAAGTAGCCATATACTTCCCCAGTAGACTGGAATTCTGCGACAAGAAATGTGGAAAGTCTCCACAGTTTTGCCATGGTTTTCCAGATGGGGAACAATCTCGGGAGGACCGATTTCAACTCTCCCCATCAGATCAAATCTCTGGTTGAGTCAAAATCCTGGTACTCTCTCCTGACAGCACTGTGGGTGTATCTACACTTCAGCAGTTCAATAGGGCAGCTCACCACCGCCTTCTGAAGGGCAATTAAGGATGAGGAAAAAATGCTGGCCCAGCCAGCGACACCCACATCCCATGAACTAATTTTTGAAATGGAGATTAAGCAGGGCAGTCGGAGTGTGAAAACAGAATGTGGTCACTTACTGCCCAGCTTGCACTTCTGCTATAGCCACTGCCATCTGGGATAAAATCCAGGAGGCCATTTGGAAAATGCTCTTTCCCACCCACCCATTCTCAATCTCTAGCTGAAATCAGCTTTGGAGTCTAGTTATTTTTTTTCCCATTAGAATGATTTTGAAATGTTTGAAGTTCATGTGGTAGTATGACTAGGGGTATTACGGTACCTGGGAGTATGAACTGCCATTGGTGCAGAGGACTCGCTGCCCATTGGCCCAGGTATGTCATGTGCCTCTCAGCCGATTGGCTGAGAGGTAGGTAGGTCCGCCTACGAGGCGGAGTATAAGAACCCGTATTCCCCGGCAGTCTGCCATTCTTCTGTACGTCTGCTGCCGGGTCCACTTCTTGTGCATTAAAGCCTATCATTCGGACTTTATCTACGTTGTGTCCATTGATTGTGCATCAATTTAATACACAAGATTTTAAAGGATGGAGCTTCACATCAAGCCGGAGTGTCTTCGACTCAGCCCGCACGCAGCGAATGCGACAGCAGCATTTAACCACTGGCTGGCTTGCTTCAATAGCTACCTGAGTACAGCCGAAAACGTCCCAATGAGGGAACAGAAATTGCACATCCTCCACTCGTGCGTCAGCACCGCCGCGTACACGCTCATAGAGGACACGACAGACTACGACGCGGCCATGGACTTACTTAAAGGACATTTCATACGGCCGGTGAACCAAGTCGACGCTCTGCACTTACTGGCCACGAGGCAGCAACTACCTGGTGAGTCTCTGGACGAATTGTACCGTGCCCTCCTCGTGCTGGGGAGGAACTGCAGCTGCCCACAGGTTCCTGCTGCTGAGCATACCGAACTTCTGATCAGAGATGCTTTCATTGTAGGTATGCAGTCTTCGCAGATCCGCCAAAGACTTTTAGAGAGAGAGACTTTAAGCCTCACAGAGGCACGGGCCCTCGCCTCCTCCCTAGACGTTGCTAATCGGAATGCTCACGCATACGCCCCCGACCGCGCGGCGGCCCCCTGGGCAGCGTGGAACGCGACCTCCCTCACCCCCACGGACTCAGACCCCCCAGGCCTGCACCGCAGGGTGCCCTGATAAACCCACAGGGCCCCGCTGCTATTTTTGTGGCCAGGCAAAGCACCCCCGCCAGCGCTGCCCGGCCCGCTCCGCAACCTGCAAGGGCTGTGGCAAGAAGGGCCACTTTGTGACTGTTTTCCAATCTAAAGCGGTCGCTGCGGTCCAAAGCAGCGACTGGTGGGTCCTCCCCACCCCCCCCCCCCCCCCCCCGCTCTCCTCAGGGGCCCCGTGCGGCCTGCGGACCTCGCTGCCCCCACCCCCCACCGCCACGTGTGAACCCCGGGTACTGCCATTTTGGGCCCCCGACTCCACGTGCGGGGAACGGGCACCGCCATTTTGTCCACCCCCGACCATGCGCGGCCAACGGGCGCCGCCATCCTGGATCGGCGCCGAGGATCCCGCAGGTCACTACTCTCTGCCTGATGATGACGACTCGGAATTTCTGCCACGACTCGCCTCAGTCACATTGGACCAGTCGTGGCCTCGCACTCTATCCACAGCAACTACTAACATCCTCCTCAACGGCCACGAGACAAGATGCCTGCTGGGCTCCGGGAGCACAGAGAGTTTCGTCCACCCCGCCACGGTAAGACGCTGCGCTCTTCCTGTTTACCCAGCGAGATACCCTCAATTACGACACAGGAGAGCAGATTGGTAATTCAAAGGCTTTAATTACCAGAGAACCAGACAGCTGCCGAGAAGTGTGCTCACAGCACTCTGCCCACAAAGCATCACCTTATATGCAGTTTCCTGGGGGCGGAGCCAGAGGTGGAGTCCCCCAGGGTTCCAAGCCCTGTCTTAAAGGGGCCATCGTATTAACGGCAAGGTACAGTTACAGCAGTTATACCGATACCATTCATCACATTCACCCCCTGTTTAAAAAAAAAAATGCATAGTCCGTCGGGGTTGAAGTGGAATTACAAGTTCAGTCTTTTGGATGGTCTGACCGTCCGTGCTGACCTTCTCAGCTCCGGTGGTGGTGCCGTGGATACGGTCGTTCTCGGTGGTGGTATATCCGGAAGCACGGCTGACTGAGCATTTGCCCACGTTGGAGCGGGGGGTATCCGGGGTGACTAGGGTGATTGGTGCCGGAGCCGGCTGGGGGGAAGGGGGCGCTATGGGGGGGGGGGCGCTGTCGGGGTCGGCAGTTGGTGCGGGGAGGGTAGCTTCGGTAGAAGGGGGGGGTCGGTGGGAGAGCCAGCGGGGTCGGTGGGAGAGCGAGCGGGTGCCAGGTCTCGCAGGGAGACGGTGTCCTGCCTGCCGTCGGGGTGCTTGACGTAGGCGTATTGAGGGTTTGCGTGTAGCAATTGGACCCTCTCGACTAGCAGGTCTGTTTTATGGCTGCTCACATGTCTCCGGAGTAGAACTGGCCCCGGAGTCGTCAGCAAACATGGAAGCGAGACCCCCAGAGGTGGACTTCCTGGGGAAGACAAACAAACGGTTGTGAATGGTCTCGTTCGTGGTCGTACAGAGGAGCGAGCTAATGGAATGTAGGGCATCGGGTAGGACCTCCTGCCAGCGGGGCGATTGGGAGATTCCTTGACCGTAGGGCTAGAAGGACAGCCTTCCAAACTGTCGCGTTCTCCTTCTCCACCTGCCCGTTTCCCCGCGGGTTATAGCTTGTCTTTCTGCTCGAGGCGATGCCCTTGCTGAGCAGATATCGACGCAGCTCATCGCCCCGGTGTGCCCCGGTCGCTGTGAATATAAGCGGGGAAACCAAACAGTGTGAAGATGCTGTGCAGTGCCTTGATCACGGAGGCCAAGGTCATATCGGGGCAGGGGACAGCAAAAGGGAAGCGGGAGAACTAATCGATGGCGGCGAGGAAATAGATGTTGCGGTTGGTGGACGGGAGGGGCCCTTTGAAGTTCACACTTAGTCGCTCAAAGGGCCCAGAGGCCTTTATCAGGCGGGCCCTGTCTGGTCGATAGAAGTGCGGTTTGCACTCCGCACAGATCTGGCATGCCTTAGTCATGGCCTTGACTTCCTCTGTGGAGTAGGGTAGGTTGCGGGACTTGACAAAATGGGCAAGCCGGGTGACCCCCGGGTGGCAGAGGTCATCGTGGATGGCTCTCAGGCGGTCTTTTTGCGCGTTTGGAGCACGTGCCATGGGACAGGGCATCCGGGGACTCGTTGAGTTTCCCCGGGCGATATTTAATATCGTACGTATAGGTGGAGAGCTCTATCCTCGATGGACCGTTGGTGGGTGACGAGGGTGAACCTCCTACCAGCTAGGTAGTGCCTCCAGTGCCGCACGGCCTCCACTATGGCTTGTGCCTCCTTCTCAACTGCAGAGTGCCGAATTTCCGAGGCGGTGAGGTTCAGGATGAACGCTACTGGTCTGCCCGCCTGGTTGAGGGTAGCAGCCAGGGCAACGTCTGATGCGTCGCTTTCTACCTGGAAGGGAATGGTTTCGTCCACCGCGTGAATGGCGGCCTTGATGATGTCGGCCTTGATACGGCTGAAAGCCGACTGAGCCTCAGCCGTCAGGGGAAAAACCGTGGTCTTAATGAGTGGTCGGGCTTTATCCGCATATCTGGGGCCCCACTGGGCGTAATAGGAGAAAAGCCCCAGGCACCGTTTGAGTGCCTTGAGGCTACGGGGGAGGGTGCAGTGTCAGCCTTCGGTGGCTGCACTAAAAGTCCGGGGGAGGGTGCGTTCCTTCAGGGGACGCATGTGGTCGGGGTCTGGGCCTAGGACCCCATTTTCCATGACGTAGCCGAGGATGGCTAGCCGGTGTGGTGATCACAAGTTAACTAGATGCAATACAACTGAGCAAACACTAGAGGGGGCACGGGAGAGCCATATAAATAGACGGGGACAGGAAGTGAGGACACACTTCACTGAGGGCAGAACTTGGAGCAACACAGATACACAACACACACGCCAGCTAGGAACACTGAAGGTAACCTTAGGAAACAGCTCTGAAGAGAGAACAAACTCACAATAAAGCATCTTCTCCACATTTGAGACTACGAGCTTTATTAAGACACGAGTAACAACACATGGTACCCAGGAGTGGATTCAGACGCTTACTACAGGACAACTGAGTGGCAGACACAGAAAGCTCAAAATGGCATGGAAATCTCCTACTGGACATTTGACTTGGGAAGACATCGCTAATTCGAGGATGTGGTTTGGACACCCAGAGCAGCTAGACCTGACTGGCAATGTAAGAGGTGTCTGGAAAAGGTTTAAACAAATGTTTGATTTGGATCTCGTAGCTAATGAGGTACAAGACGCCTCCGACAACATTAAAATAGCAATTCTCACCGCAGGGCCTGTAAATAGGAAAGTGTATAATGGATTTAAATACTCAAAAGGTGAAGACAGAAACAGCTTACAAACGTTACTAAACAAATTTGAAGAGTACTGTAAGAAATTTGAACAGCAAGACATACTCAGAGTCCAAACTGCACAGAGACTGAGTGATGCAAAACTTTAAAAATCACGAAAAGAGCAAGAAATCGCGAATGAAAAGTACAGATCAAAAAGAAGAAATAAAAAGAATTTCTCACAAAGCCAAAACGCTGAAACCCTGTCCAAATCGGGAAGAGAAGATAACTTACGAATTTTGGAAGACCGGTCCTGGTGGGAAAGAAAAATCGCTGAAATCCGCGAAAAACGGCAAAAAATGGCGTTGGAGCACATTTTGCAGTCTCCGGTAAGCAAAGAACTACAAATTGCATCTGCGCATGCGCCGGAACCGGAAGCCGCGCATGCGCAGTCAAAAGAAGTTTTGGTCGCGGATCGTAATGCGCATGCGCACGCCGCGCATGCGCAATGGAAACAAAACCGCACAGTGAAGGAGGAAGGCCGATTTGCGCATGCGCAATGAATTCCTGCGCGTGACGTCATGACGTCTGAGCATCCCGACCACGCCCACTTAAAAGGGAAATGCCCGAAAATTGAAAATAAGACACTTAAAGTGGTAAACACAAATTTTCTTGCCTCAGAACACAGAAAAACGCCTGAACTTACACCAACAGTTAAAAACAACTTGCACAACACCCTGAAAAAAGCAGTCTGCACCACCCAAAGTGAAGAGAACAAAAAGAATTCCGAAACAACAAAAGATGATTTGTTTTTCGAAGAATACTACTCAGACACAGCTGAGTCAGTCGGATATGCTTCTCACAGCATCAGCGACACGGTTGCAAAGTTCAACACGAATCAACTCGTGGTAGAAGAATCCAACCAGGATGATTTGTTTTTCGAAGAATACTACTCAGACACAGCTGAGTCAGTCGGATATGCTTCTCACAGCATCAGCGACACGGTCGCAAAGTTCAACACGAATCAACTCGTGGTAGAAGAAGCCAACGAAGATGAAATGGGTATCAAAGAATACTACTCAGACATGGAGGAGTTATTTGGACATGCTGATCACAGCATCAGCGACACCGTTGCAAAGCTCAACACGACTCTACTCATGGTAGATGAATCCAACACCATGAGGCCATGGCAGCTCGTCGATACATTGGATGACAGCAATACCCAAGACGAAGACGACGCCACACAGAAAGCACAGGAAGACTCCACAGAGCGAGCGATGACAGGCTCCACAGTGCGAGTAATGAAAGACTCCAAAAGGGATGCAAGCAAACACTCCCTGGCGAACACCATGCATGAACAAGACCATGCAGGTAAACCCGCAGTATCTGAGCAACCGCAAGCAGACTATGACAGTCTACCAAGCTCACAGGAACAAGAAGAGGATAACGTACATCTCACCACTGACACCATGCATGCACAAGACCATGAAGGTCAACCCGCAGTATCTGAGCAACCACAAGCAGACTATGAAAGTCTAACAAGCTCACATGAACAAGAAGAAGACAATGTACCTCTACCCACTGCATGCGAAGACAGTGACAAGATGATCACACTCGACGTACAGGATCACAGCGAGACTGACAGTTCTCAGCTTGTCTGTACCGACACACAGAGCAAGAACAGTAACAAGGTGATCGCACTCGACGTACAGGATCACAGCGAGACTGACAGTTCTCAGCTTGTCTGTACAGAAGCACAGAGTCGGGCCACCCAACAGTCCAGAGCGACGATGCCGAAAGAAAACATGCAGATTTTGACTCCAGAAGAGGAGCACCTGGAGTCCAGAGAGACCAAGCCAAAAGAAACCATGCAGATTTTGACTCCAGAAGAGGAGCACCTGGAGTCCAGTGAGATAACATCAACGGAAATCATGAAGATTTCAACTCCAGAAGCGGAGCACCAAGAGTCCGGAGACACCACGTCAACTGAAATCATGCAGATTTGGACTCCAGAAGAGGAGCGCCAGGAGTCCACAGACACCACGTCAACTGAAATCATGCAGATTTGGACTCCAGAAGAGGAGCGCCAGGAGTCCACAGACATCACGTCAATTGTAATCATGGAGGTTTTGACTCCAGAAGAGGAGCGCCAAGAATCCAGAGACACCGCGTCAAATGAAATCGAGAAGAATTTGACTCCGGAAGAGGAGCACCAAGAAAGCAAAGATGAGGAATCCAATTCTCCACAAATGATTGAGGTCACCTGCACCGATGCAACATCAGATCATTCGCACCACTCTCGAGACGAAATGCTTAATGACTCAAATTATCCACTCGGGACACGAATAGAGTATAGCAAGAAAAACAAAAGTCAAAAGAAGCACAGCAGAAACGGGACAAACAACAGCAAGAACAAAAGCAACATGAAGCGCGACAAGACCAACAACAATAGCAAGAAGCACAGCAGAAACGAGAACGACAACAGAAAGAACAAAAGCAACATGAAGCGCGACAAGACAAACAACAAAGACAGGAACAAAGATAGCGACAACACCAAAGACAGAAACGACAAAAACAGCAACACGAGCGGCAACGAAAACAACAAAGTCAGGAACAACGACAGTGCCAACACCAAAGACAGAAACGACAAAAACAGCAACAAGTACGGCAACGAAAACAACAAAAACAAGAACGACAGAAACAACAGCAATGAAACAACGACTTGTACACAATGGTACTACTCGGCACATGAAGGACAATGCCACAGCACACTGCAAAACGATGACAAGACTACAAACATGTCATGGGATGACAACGAATCGCACAAACTCACGTCTGCTCCAGAACGAGCAAGCACACCAGCATCCAAGGCGGATGAGACAATAAATCAACACCACAAGCACAGAAAAAAGGCCATGCCAGTCAACATCAGTGAGGTGACCATGCAAACACCTCGGGATGATGCATTGGGTACTTAAAATAACAAGGAACACCAACAACATTCACAGCGGACTTGCAATATCAATATCACCACGTCATCAACAACAACAAAAAAAGAAAAAAAAAAGCTCTGAACAAATTCATCAAGTTTGGACTCATAAATGTTTTATTGAGATTGGACATATAACTACATTGGCTTTGTACAGTATGCAATAGCACCATCACCTGTATAGATACGCATATCATAAGTAACTGTTTTCTATAATTTTCTTTAACGATGTACAGCAAATATGTAAAGAGAAAAAGGGGGATGTGGTGATCGTAGATTGACTAGATACAAAACAACTGAGCAAACACCAGAGGGAGAGCTAGAAATACACCGGGACAGGATGTACAATTTTCTTTAACGATGTACAGAAAATATGTAAAGAGAAAAAGGGGGATGTGGTGATCACAAGTTAACTAGATGCAATACAACTGAGCAAACACTAGAGGGGGCACGGGAGAGCCATATAAATAGACGGGGACAGGAAGTGAGGACACACTTCACTGAGGGCAGAACTTGGAGCAACACAGATACACAACACACACGCCAGCTAGGAACACTGAAGGTAACCTTAGGAAACAGCTCTGAAGAGAGAACAAACTCACAATAAAGCATCTTCTCCACATTTGAGACTACGAGCTTTATTAAGACACGAGTAACAACACAGCCGGGTTGTATGGAACACGCTTTTCTCTTTGTTATATGTGAGATTGAGGGCACGGGCGGTCTGGTGGAACTTCCTCAGGTTTGCATTGTGATCCTGCTGGTCATGGCCGCAGATGGTGACGTTGTCCAAGTACGGGAAGGTAGCCCGTAAGCCGTACTGATCCACCATTTGATCCATCGCCCTCTGGAAAATGGAGACTTCGTTTGTGACACCAAAAGGGACCCTGAGAACGTGAAACAGCCGACCGGCTGCTTCAAAAGCCGTGTAGGGGCGGTCCTCTGGGCGGATAGGGAGTTGATGATAGACCGATTTTAGATCGACCGTGGAGAATACCCGATACTGGGCGATTTAGTTACCATTTCCGCTATGCGGGGGAGTGGGTACGCATCGAGTTGCGTAAAGTGGTTTATGGTCTGGCTATAATCCACTACCATTCGTTGATTTTTCCCCGGAGCAGACTACCAATACTTGAGCCCTCCAAGGGCTGTTTCTTGCCTCTATGACCCCCCTCTTTTAGCAGCCGCTGAACCTCTGACTTGATAAAAGTCATGTCTTGGGCACTGTACCGCCGCCTCCTGGTGGTGACCGGCTTACAGTCGGGAGTGAGGTTCGCGAAGAGGGGGGTGGCGCAACTTTGAGTGTCTCCAGGCTGCAGACTGTGAGTGGGGGCAGGGGGCCGCCGAACTTCAGTGTCAGCCTTCGGTGGCTGCACTAAAAGTCCAGACCGAACAGCAGGGGGGTGCAGAGGTGAGGGAGGATGTAAAGTTTAAAACGGGTGTATTCAGCGCCTTGAATAGCGAGGTCCACGACACAATACCCTGTGATTTGGACCGAATGGGACCCTGAAGCGAGGGTGATAGTTTGGGAGGCGGGGTGGGTGCGCAGGGAGCAGTGCCTTACCGTGTCCGGATAAATAAAGCTCTCCGTGCTCCCGGAGTCGAATAGGCAGGGGGTGTCGTGGCCGTTGATTTGGACCCGCATCATTGAGAGTTCCGCGGGTGCTTCGGCCGCGATTGATCGTGATCGCTCCTAGTTGCAGGTAGTAAGAGTCCTCGGTTGAGTCAGACTCACAAATGGCCGCCGGGAGTCACAAAATGGTTGCCGCCGTTGGTCGCACGTTTCGGGATTCGAAGATGGCCGCAGCCAAGATTGTCGCCCCCATGACTCGCACGAGGCAGATGACGCGTCGGAGGTAGGCGTGTCCGGCCTCCGCACGGCCGCGTTGCGGGGCCTGTGAGGCCGGGAGTTTGATTTCTGGGCCTGATGAGACTTTTGTTTGTCACCTTTGGGCCCAGCCAGGCAGACTTTTGCGAAGTGCCCTTTCTTCCCGCAGTCATTGCAGATAGCAGAGCGGGCTGGGCAACACTGACGTGGGTGCTGGCCTTGCCCACAGAAATAGCATGGGGATCCCCTGGTGTGAGCAGATCGCTGCGCGGCGCAGGCCTGTAGCGTGGCCGGGTCTGGAGGGGATCGAGAGGGGTTCGCAAGGTCCACGGAGTATATATGGAGGTTATGGTGGGCCGTTTCCAGAGAAGAGGCGAGCGTTACCGTGCCTTGGAGGTCCTTTGCCCCGTCTTCTAGGCGCCGCTGCCAGATGTACGTGGACCTGATACCGGACACGAAAGCATCACAAATACGTAAGTTCATGTGGACTTCTGCCATCACTTCTTTATGATTGCAGTTCCTCGCGAGCGCAGTGAGTCTCTCCACGTATTCGTCTAGCGTCTCCCCAGAGCGCTGGCGGCTGGTCGAGAGCAAATGTCTGGCATGTACCTCGTTAATCGGCTTTATGAAGCGTTTCTTTAGTATTTCGACCGCAGTTTCGTACGTTGTAGCGTTCTCGATCATGGAGGAGAGTCGGTGGCCCACCCAGGCATGTAGTAAGCTCAGCTTGCGAGGGCCGTCAACTTCAGTCTCTGAAGAATTTAGGTAGGCCTCAAAACACCGGAGCCAGTATTAAAAAATTTCTGGGGCTTCCGGCGACCGAGCGTCTAGGTTGAGTTTCTCCGGCTTTAGAGCGCTGTCCATCTTGATGTGTCTGGTAATTAAATTGAGATACCCTCAATTACGACACAGGAGAACAGATTGGTAATTCACAGGCTTTAATTACCAGAGAATCAGACAGCTGCCGAGAAGTGTGCTCACAGCATGCTGCCCACAAAGCATCACCTTATATACAGTTTCCTGGGGGTGGAGCCAGAGGCGGAGTCCCCCAGGGTTCCAAGCCCGGTCTTAAAGGGGACATCGTATTAAAGGCAAGGTACAGTTACAGCAGTTATAACGATACCATTCATCACACCCAGTCAAACAAAAAAATCGCTCTGGCCTCCGGTTCGCACTCAGTCCAGATCACAGGTGCTGCATAGCGGACCTCACAGTCCAGGGGAGGGAGTTTAAAAATGACAAGCTCTTCGTCCTTCCTCACCTCTGCGTGGCAGCACTCCTGGGGTTAGATTTCCAGTGCAACCTCCAGAGCTTAACATTCAAATTCAGCGGCCCTATGCCCCCCCCCTTACTGCCTGCAGCCTCGCATCCCTCAAGGTCGATCCCACGTCCTTGTTTGCAAACCTCACCCCAGATTGCAAACCCGTCGCCACCAGGAGCAAACGGTGCAGTGCCCAGGACCGGACCTTCATCAGGTCCGAGGTCCAACGGCTTCTGAAGGAAGGGGTTATCGAGGCTAGCAACAGCCCCTGGCGAGCACAAGTGCTGGTGGTAAAGACCGGGGAGAAAAATAGGATGGTCATAGACTAGTCAGACCATCAACAGGTTTACGCAGCTGGACGCGTACCCTCTCCCACGTATCGCCGACCGGGTCAACAGGATCGCGCAGTACAAGGTCTTCTCCACGTTGGACCTCAAGTCCACCTACCATCAGCTCCCCATCCACGCGAGTGACCGAAAGTACACTGCGTTCGAAGCGGATGGGCGACTCTACCACTTTTTAAGGGTTCCCTTCGGTGTCACAAACGGGGTCTCGGTCTTCCAATGGGAGATGGACCGAATGGTCGACCAATGCGGTTTACGGGCAACCTTCCCGTATCTCGATAATGTCACCACCTGCGGCCACGATCAGCAGACCACGACACCATCCTCCAAAAATTCCTCCGAACCGCAAAACTCCTTAATCTGACCTACAACAAGGACAAATCCGTGTTTAGCACCGACTATCTAGCCATCCTCGGCTACGTAGTGCGTAACGGAGTAATAGGTCCCGACCCTGAACGCATGTGCCCCCTGATGGAGTTTCCCCTCCCCCACTCCCTCAAAGCCCTCAAGCGCTGTTTGGGCTTCTTTTCATATTACGCCCAGTGGGTCCCCAATTACGCCGACAAAGCCCTTCCACTCATCCAATCAGCCACTTTTCCCCTGTCGATGGAGGCCCGCCAGACTTTTAGCCTCATCAAAGCATACATTGCAAAGGCCACGATGCGAGCTATCGACGAGTCCCTGCCCTTCCAGATCAAGAGCGACGCGTCCGATGTAGCTCTGGCAGCCACCCTCAATCAAGTGGGCAGACCCGTGGCCTTCTTCCCCCGTACCCTCCACGCTTTCGAAATCCGCCACTCTTCGGTTGAGAAGGAAGCACAGGCCACAGTTGAAGCTGTGCGACATTGGAGGCACTATCTGGCCGGCAGGAGGTTCACCCTCCTCACAGACCAACGGTCAATGGCCTTCATGTTTGACAATGCACGAGAGGGGCAAGATAAAGAACGACAAGATCTTGCGGTGGAGGATAGAACTGTCCACCTACAACTACAACATCTTGTATCGTCCTGGGAAGCTAAACAAGCCTCCGATGCCCTGTCCCGCGGCACCTGTGCCAACGCACAAGTGGACCACCTTCGAACCCTCCACGCGGACCTCTGCCACCCAGGGGTCACCTGCTTTTTACACTTAATAATGACCCACAACCTGCCCAACTCCATCGAGGAGGTCAGGACAGTGACCAGGGATTGCCACATCTGCGCGAAGTGCAGAAAAAGCACATCTCATAAAGGCTTCCAGCCCCTTTGGACGTCTCAGCATGGACTTCAAAGGTTCCCTCCCCTCCAACAACCGCAACATGTACTTCCTCAACGTGATTGACGAGTACTCCCGCTTCCCTTTCGCCATCCCCTGCCCTGACATGACCACCACCACCATCATTAAAGCCCTACACACCATTTTCTCCCTGTTCGGATTCCCAGCTTACATACACAGCGATCAGGGGTCCTCCTTTATGAGCAACGAGCTGCGTCAATTCCTGCTCAGCAAGGGCATTGCCTCCAGCAGGACGACCAGTTCCAACCCCCAGGGTAACGGACAGGTCGAGAGGGAGAACGGTACGGTCTGGAAGACGGTCCTGTTGGCCCTGCGGTCCAGAAATCTCCCTATCTCCCACTGGCAAGAGGGCATCCCAGACGCCCTCCATTCTATCCGGTCACTCCTCTGTACCTCCACTAACCAAACACCTCATGAACGCCTTCTTATTTTTCCCAGGAAGTCCTCAGGGACCCCGCTCCCGACCTGGCTGGCTACCCCCGGGCCCAACCTGCTCCGGAAACACATGCGGGTGCACAAGTCGGACCCGTTGGTCGAAAGAGTCCAGCTACTCCACGCAAACCCGCAATATGCATATGTGGAGTATCCCGACGGCCAACAGGACACGGTCTCCCTTCGGGACCTGGCACCCGCCGGATCCCAGCCATCCCCCCCCCCCCCGGCGCCAGCACCCCGCAACCCCAACAGCCCCCGGCAGGCGCCCCTCCCCGGCCCCACCAACACCTACACACACGCTGCCCAGTGGACAGGATGACCCTCCCCCGGCCTGGCCCCCTCTAGCTCCGACTAGGGGTACAGACGCAAGAACAGGATCGTCGCTCCCGGAGTCACGGACGACCAGTGCTCCAACGTCGCCAGCACAGCTACGCAGGTCGCACAGGACATCCAAGGCACCGGATCGGCTGATCGAATCCATGTGAACTGCTGATGGACTCTTGTTTTTGCTTGTTCTCCATTTTTTGTCTCCAACCCCCCCCCCCCCCCCCCCCATTTTTTCCAAATTGTACATAGTTATGTTCTGTATTTTGTAAATAGTTGCGGACCAGTGGGCAGTCATCAATGCAATGGTACGGTCTAACATCTCTAGTCATACTACCAGTCTCTCATGTACTCACGGGACACGCACCCCCCCCCCCTCCATGTCCGTGTTCCCCGTACACCCCCCCTGGTTCCTTTCTCAATGGGGGGTGAATGTGGTACTATGACTAGGGGTATTACGGTACCTGGGAGCGTGAGCTGCCATTGGTGCAGAGGACTCGCTGCCCATTGGCCCAGGTATGTCAAGTGCCTCTCAGCCGATTGGCTGAGAGGTAGGGAGCTCCCCCTATGAGGCAGGGTATAAGAACCCGTGTTCCCCGGCAGTCTGCCATCCTTCTGTACGTCTGCTGCCGGGTCCACTTCTTGTGTATTAAAGCCTATCGTTCGGACTTTATCTACGTTTCGTGTCCATTGAGCATCAGTTCACAATAAATTAAATTATGTGTACGTGTGAATGCCTCACTCTGGCAAATTACCAATTCTCAATCACAGCGTTAAAGCTAAGTCAATTTCCGGTGTAGTCAACTGATTTTCGGGCAGAGTTTGTGAAAATAGGGACCACTACCAGTCTGTATTTTGTGCTGTTGAAGTCACTCGGTCAAATGCATACATAACAGATGTCAAAATCTCCACGAGTTCCATTCTTCCAGATTGGACAGTGATGAGGAATGGCCTGAGCTCTAGAAGGGGAAGGGAAAAGATGGGTTAATTGCACGCTTTTCCTCCCTACAATAATAGAAAAATAAATACCGTTGATGGCGCAATAACAGTTAGCATACCGAATGGTTAATTCAGAAATATTCTAACCAATTTCTTTCCATGGGATATAATTTCAACTATTCTTCATCACTTCCCTATAAATGCTTTGCACTACCTGCAATGCACTGTAGTACCATCATTCATCTCCATTAGGTCATTCATCATCATTTCTACATCACAGATTGGCCCTTGGGAGAGGATGACAAGAATGAGCACTCTGAGCATGACTGCCTATTCAGTAGCATATCATTGGAGTAGCGGCAGGGTGATGTAAGTAAACTATGATTGTTGTCCCTACAACCCCCAACCCACCCCACTTTTTCTTCTGATGGAACCAATCCTGGCTGGGTACAATTGCACAGGCACCATCACCATACCAGTACACTGCCAATGATCTGAGAAAGTTTGGAATTAAGTGTTATGCAACATAAACATTATGGGGAAGTCACTGAGTTAAAGAACATAAATGAACAAGTGAAGGGAGCACTCAATTGAGTGCATTCTCCCACTATGCTGTGTTCGCTCAACATTATCACAATTAGCAACTCTTCCTGTCTGGTTGGTGTTCTGTGACTACAAAGCTGAAAAACCAAATGCTTTCTTTAAGACCTTCCATCTCACTGATCAGTCTTCAGAGAAATCCACAGCCAGCAACCTGCTCTGAAAACTCTGCTCAAACTTTAATAGCTGTGTCAAATTCCATCACAGCATCTGAGATCATCCATGGTATTCTAAAACAACCAAAGACATTCTAAATAAAACAAACTTCGAAAATGAAAAGTTAATTTGTCCCATCTCCCAATGTTAACATATCCTTTAAAAAATTCCAAGATCTGGATCCAGATCCACATCTTTGACAAAAATAATCAGTTCTCCCTTGAGCCATTACCTACCTGTTAACCAAGTTTTGCTGAAATTCATCCATTAGTTTTTAGAGGCACACAGACTAGTTAAAAGGGGCAAAAGTCCATCTACTTCAGTGGGAGAGATAGAAACAAGTTGCATACAAAGATTATTTTTAATTTATGTAGATTTTGATTTACATTTGCATGTAAGAATAAGTAAAACAAATTGGCTTGGATTGTCCGCCTTGGAACCTAAGTGCTCCTGCCACCAGAGGATCGCTATTGATCTCCATTAGCGCGAGGGCCAGAGCTCACTACGCAAACATTTCCCCTTCACCATGTTAATTTATGCCACATGTGCTCGGAATACCAGTATCGGGCTGTCATTTTGATCTGGTGGACCGATACCAAGATCCAGCGGCAGACTCTCCCTATCCCCCACAAAGCAAATCCTGCCCCCTTCGCCCTGCTGATAATAAGGGCTTCTGTCCTTCCTCACCACCACCCCCACCATGGGAATAACATGTCACCTCTCCACACCACACATTCTTGCTCTGATTGGCAACTCCTCACCACATCAAAAGGAGCTGAATGGTTTAATTTCCTCATTTTTACAGCAGAGAGCACTTTGCTGCTTTTGCTGTGCTGAAGAGCCTGTCAATCAAAGCAAGAGTGTTTACAAACATTGGGGCTAGTATCAAAGAAGGAGGCTTGAGGTGCGTCCAGTATGGACGGGAAAGATAGATAAACAATCCACCAAGCACCTGTCTCTGGAGTAATAAACCTGTCAATCACTGGCTAGTGCAATGTTTTGCTGTGTGGAATTGAAGATTTGCATTTAAAAGGCTGTCAAGGTATTTGAAGCCCTTTGAAGTATATTTGGCTTTTGAGGAAGTCTTTGACACTTTCAACAGCTGCTGCCTTAAACTCTTTTATCTGAGGCAGCAGATGTTATGGAAGGTAAGTAAAAATGCCATGATGTTTCCCTCTACTGCCTGGACTGCTCTCCAGCTTTCAGGCAGGGATCTCTGACGGGGGTCTCTGACGGGGGTCTCTGATGGGGGTCTCTGACGGGGGTCTCTGTTAGAGCTCTTTAATGGGGTCTGTAGCCATCTGGGATGGCCACTTTCAGAGTACAAAATGGATGATCACAATGACTGTAGGGAAATATGGACAATGTTAAGAAAGCAAGCAGTCACAGAGCCTGTATGTGTATTGAGAAGGCAGCTCCCAGACGAGACTGAAACTGTATATGTTACAGTTGTTAATGTTACAGCTGCATATGTTAAATCAATTAATATATTGATGGCCCATCTCTGGGAACAAAGGAAAGACACTCAAGCAACCGATACAGCTCCAGACACCCCGGCGTGCCAGTTCCTCAAACCAAAAGCATAAACAAAGCAAGGCCAACGGCCATCAAAGACACGCCCAGCCATCAGGGCACCCACCCCTTTATTGGTCAAGATCAATATGAGTGATCAAGACACGGCCCAATTAACTGGGGCCAAGTTCAAGGCCCGCCCAAAAGCGCACGAAGCCCGCGTGGGGCAGCACGGTAGCATGGTGGTTAGCATCAATGCTTCACAGCTCCAGGGTCCCAGGTTCGATTCCCGGCTGGGTCACTGTCTGTGCAGAGTCTGCACGTCCTCCCCGTGTGTGCGTTGGTTTCCTCCGGGTGCTCCGGTTTCCTCCCACAGTCCAAAGATGTGCGGGCTAGGTGGATTGGCCATGCTAAATTGCCCGTAGTGTCCTAAAAAGTAAGGGTAAGGGGGGGGGGGGTTGTTGGGTTACGGGTATAGGGTGGATACGTGGGTTTGAGTAGGGTGATCATGGCTCGGCACAACATCGAGGGCCGAAGGGCCTGTTCTGTGCTGTGCTGTTCTATGTTAAGCCCCTTCGGGTACAAGAAGCCCCCGAGAGAGAATCACTCTCTTGGACTTGACTTTCAAAGCGGAGAGACCAGTCCACCAGCTGCACCAGAAGCAAGTAAGTCCAAGGTCAATGCTCGCCATCAGACGGACGACCTTAGCTTTTCTCCTGTCACCTCTTCAAACCCAACAGCCTCAGATCCGAACAACGCCCATTGTTCCTCTGACTGAGTGGGCACCCGAAGTTAAGTATAGGCATTAGCGTTAGAGATAGTAGTTTGTGGTATTTTGTGCATGAGTAGATATTACTGTGTGTGTAAATAAATAGTATTGACTTTGAACGAACTAACTGGTGCATTGGTTCTTTGATTAGTATTCGGGTTTGAACCTTGTGGCGGTATCAAAAGATACCTGCCGCCTCTAGAGCAAACGTAATTAGGATTAAGGAAGGCGACCATGTTGACTGCCATATTTATAACTAAATAAATATAGCAACAGGTCTCTGATTGGGGGGTCTGATGGGGAGTCTGATGGGGGGTCTGGTCACCCTCATACCTGCATGTTGTGGGGGGTGAACCATTATTCCCGTGGTGAGGGGGAGGATACCCTGATTTGTCTGTGGAGCGACAGGATTTGCATTGTGGGAGGGAGTGTCGGCTTTCCGATGAGCTCTGGGGGGGGAACCTCAGTTATGCACTGACACCCTTGTGACCCACCACAGGGCCCATGCTGCCAAGCTTAGACAAACTTGCACCAAAGCCCACCCAGAGGATTTCCCACTGTGGAGATTGGTGCAATGCGGGGGGGAGAGGAGCAGGGTTGAAAAATGGCTTCCAGCCCATTAATCAAATTGAAATGAATGCAAATCCAGCATCGGGCGGGTAGAGTGCTGAGGCCACCGGCAGGGTATCAGCACATTAGGCAACTTTCCCTGCCCAATTGGGATTCCTGATCGCAGCAGAGGGGGATCCCCGGCTATTGTTACTCTTTAGTGTTCAATCCTCGTATGTACGAATTGTTTGTGTGTGTCAAAGATGTGTTCAGCTATGGATGACGACAACCAGGTATGATTCTGTTCTCCCCTATAGCTCACATCCACTCTTTTCAGCAGAAGTCACTAGATAGGAATAAAACCCCAGGCAGATTTTGATGAAGGATGAAGGTGTTGGCCTCGAATGAAAGGTTGAGTACTTTAGGTCCGCACTCAAGAGAATTCAGAAGAATGGGAGATGACATTATTTAAGTGGATAAAATTTTGAGGGGGCTTAACAGGATAGATACTGGGAGTTTGATTCAGCTTGTGGGGACATCTAGAACCAGGAGGCCCAGTTTCAAAAAAGGTGCCTCCCTTTGAAAAAAAGGAGGAATTTCTGGAATCACTGGAATTCCCTTGCTCACAGAGATTGGGTTACTGAATATATTCAATGCTGAGTTGGACAGATTTCTGATCTACAATGAAGTCAAGGATTATTGGGGGAGGGGGGAAGTGGCTGTGGGCAGACAGAAAGTGGGTTTAAAGTCATAGTCAGATAGGCCATGATCTTATTGAATGGTAGAGCAGGCTCAAGGGCTCAGTGGCACACTCGTGTTTCTAATGTTCTTATTCTTGTATGTTCATATCTGAGCCTATTATCAGCCAGCGTGCACCCTAACTGAAGATCAAAGGAGATTGGGCTTTGTTCCACCAGCCCTCAACTCACCTCCACAGGCAGCTTGCTCAGGTGCAAATATCAATGTTGGGCTGCCAACCTCACCAGCAGTGGTCTTTATAGTCCTGGGAAATGTCAAAATTAGAAGCATCTAGGAGTTAAGTGCTTTCACTTCCGCTTTTCCTCATCAGAAAGCACTTAACTGCTTTTAACGTGGTAAGGAGCTGTCAATCATAACTAGATGTGTAAACAGGCAGAGTATGGACGCAATCATGGCTGTCGTGGAACTGGAAAAGAACATCTTCCCCTCCTGAGTTCAATGGATATTTTTTAAATCATAATTTCTCTCACTTCTTGTTGATGACTCTGAAACATCCTGAATTTGTTAGGTCCAACGCTTCTTTGTTCTCCAGCAGCAAGTTTCCACAGATACCCAACCCCCAATATATACATTTAGGGGCTATAATTCCGGTTGGGTGTCCATCTAGGACATTTAAAAAAGGTTCCTAAAAATGTAACAATGGTAGCAGTCGGTGCCTAATTGGGTGCAGCAATCCAATAAAGTTTCATGCCTGAGAAATGAGTGCAACACATAGCAATTGTCACCCCAGGGAAAATGGCTAGTTTCCCCACTCTCTCGCCCAAAAGGGCTGAAGTTGGTCAAGCTGCTCCAAATGCCATTCAGATAGCTGTGAATCCTATTGCTAAAATCACAATGGCTCACTCATACTGGAAGCAAGTGCTGGCTAATTACACATACGTGCGTATGCAAATTTGCACAAAACAGATGGCTTACCCTTTGCAACATCTGCATGTCACTGGAGAGAGGCAAATAAAATGAGTGGTCCATAAATTCCCAAATGTCGCCAAGAATTACCAGTCTGCTGCAAGTAGTGGCTCCCCAGTTAAAAGTCACCTGTGATTCATCTTTCAATGTACGTAGAGTTGAAAGCATTGCACCAACCTTCTTGTAGTGCAGAAGTACAGGGATCAAAATTCAGCATTGGACAATTAATTACTGGACTGCTTTCCTCATTCTTCTTCTATTCAATATGACTATTTGCATAGTCGATAGATCACAGTTCCACTTATCCCTGTAAATTTTACAAGTGTACACCACTATTAACTGTCGAATTGAGAATCACGGGGCGGGAGGGAAATCACAAATGTAAATTACATATTTGCTCCCAATGAAGCTCCACAACAAGAATAACAATTCATAAAAATAGGGTACATTTTGAACACAAAGTTCAAACATCTCTTTTATAACCTCAAGGTACTGCAACTATTAATTTCGGACTGGCAGCTACCGTGTCCATTTTCATGCAGCAATGCAACTTCACTAAATTTGGAATATCAAATGCAAACATGAGTTCTGCACTCGTGTACTAAGCTGCACCTCAGGTCATTCCATTTTAAAAAGTATTAAGCGCATAAAGGGGAACCTTTAATATGTTGTCATATGTTCTGTATAAGTTTTAACGGTGTAAATGGCCCACAAAGACTTTGTGCATTCCGTTTGGCTCGACGCTCAAGTGAAGTTCTGCAGCGTGAGAGTATCTTCTCCACAGAAGCACCGTTATCATACTGGCAGGTCGGAATCAGAATCCTGAAATATAATGTGGCTTTAGTATAGCTGTAACTGTAACATTGCAGGATGCATCCACCCTCATGAAATAAAATGCCTGCCTAGCTCCTTTTTCAGGGTGTGAAGGACCGTGTGCCATTTTCATAATAGTATGCACAGCGATGCAATTCAATTTAATTCATGTCATGATCGTAAAATTTAAAGCAAAGGTTCACCAAGCACTTGTTCATGAAAAATTGTTGCTTTAATAAATGAACGTGAAGGGAGTTTGGGCTGCCAAGATTACCTCATCTGTGATGGTTAATAAACACCATCTCACAAATTTTAATCATGATTACAGCTTATCATTGAACCCAGTCGAATTAAACTTTAGTTGGTAAAGTGCTTCCAATTCCAGTGTTGATTGCCACTATTGTAGAACAGATTCGAGCTTTTGGCTTATGCAAACATTCAGACATTTCAGTTAACCGTGTTTTTTTCAAAAGCACGCTTCTGTCACTATCTCTGCTTTTTTTTAAAAAAGAGGGCAGCATATATCTGACAAGGCAGTTAACAATTAAATTAAGTGATTAATTGAAGGCAGAACGAGAGAAAAGGATAAATCAAGCTGGTCAGAAATGCCAACAAAGACCAATACCTGAATATTTTCATCAAACTAGAATCAATTAATTTGATACAGGCTAGACAGGCTCAAGCTAAATCAATCCCAAGAGTGTTGGGAGAGTTAGAACTCGATTTTTAAGCCATTATCAATCATTATGAAAGGTACACTGGACACTGTTAAAGTACAATTAAACTGGACAAATGCTAAATTGATTCCCCCACGTTGAAACACGTTGGGTGCCAACGCCGATGCAGACAGCCTATTCATTTTGCTTCTACTCTCGTGTAAAACACTGGAATCAGTTATTAGGAATACACTTCAGAAATATCTGTACAATAATTACCTGCCACACTGCAGTCATGCTGAACTTCATGACTAACTTCCTCAAATGTTTTGAGGAAGTGACATTGCAATTTGGTTTGCGGTATGCCCTCTGACATGGTACATCCAGCCTTACAAAAGACATTTGACAAAGTTTCATTTGAAAGACCGTGGGCGGAAGCTTCCCATATATTTTCAGAGTGTCAGGCTCCATCGGAAACCCGACGTGCAGCTCTCCACCTGCACAGCTGAGGTTTTAGGCCATATTTTGAACCACTCAGAATATCAAATTCAAGGGGCTTTTTAAAGGGTGCCCCGAGCAGCACAGAAAGAACCCCCCCCCCCCCCTCCCCCCCCCCCCCCCCCCCCCCCCCCCCGTCCATCTCAATAGAATTGGAGCCTTCCTGCCCCATAAACATCAGGGGCTACCTCTCCCCCCAGCATTGGGGTTCTTACCCACCCCCCCCAACACAAGCATCAGCATCGGAGCTCTCCCCACACCCACCACCGTCAACATCTGGGCTCTCCCCCCACCCAGCAACCCCCTCCCCCCCACTCGCCACCACCACAAGCATCAGCATCAGGATCCTCACCCACCCCCACCCACCACCATAGAATATCAGAGTTCTTGCACAAGCATCAGCATAGAGGGCTCTGCATGCCAACGTCATCATAAGAGCCCCGCCCCACAGTTAGCCGACCAGAGATACTGCCCTGGCACTGCCCCCTGGCACAGGTTGTCACTGCCAGGCAAGTTGGCAGTGCCCACCTGTGCCAGGGCAGTGCCAGGGGAAAGTACCAGCGTAATGCCCAGACATGTCCCACTCCCCCCAGGGGTTATAGCTACCTTTGCATCTGGGGGGTGGGGGGTCCACTTACCAGATTCAAGTTTTTCAAAGCCTGCCGTAAAACCTGTGGACATGAAGTCTCATTGACGAGGTATGAATATTTAGTGAGGGGGGATCATGGGCAGCACGGTGGCGCAGTGGGTTAGCCCTGCAGCCTAATGGCGCCGAGGTCCCAGGTTCAATCCCGGCTCTGGGTCACTGCCTGTGTGGAGTTTGCACATTCTCCCCGTGTTTGCGTATTCTCCCCGTGTTTGCGTGGGTTTCACCCCCACAACCCAAAGATGTGCAGGGTAGGGGGATTGGCCACGCTAAATTGCCCCTTAATTGGAAAAAATGAATTGGATACTCTAAATTTATTTTTTTTAAAGTGAGGGGGATCATGTGGAGGGGGGTTCGGTAATTACACTGAAATGTATTTAAATGAGGTTCCTGCCCTTGGTGCGAACCTCATTACATCACCGGAGAGGACTGTGGAAAATCGGAAAACGCAATCGTGCTGACGAGAATCGCGTGTTCAGATTCTCAATGGGTTTTCCTCTCGCGTCGCCGTTCTTGCCGACGGCTAATGTGGGCTGAAAATCACCCCCAATTAGTGCATTAAGAGTCAAAGTAAACTCTAGGAATGGTTCAGGAATTGCAGGCAGGTAAGGGGAAAAACTTCTTAATAAGAAAAAAAACTATGAAAAACTACTAATGAAAGGAATTATTCTGTGGGGGGGAGGGGGAAAGGGAAAGTAAAGAATGGGGGGGTGTTGGGGTGCAGAATCCTCCGCACCTTCAGGGGCTAGGCCGGCACCAGAGTGTATGGCAGAGGGCTTGGCGCCACGCCGACCGGCGCCGAAGGGCCTCCGCGGCCGCCGCGAGTTGCCGCATGCGCGGGAGCGCCAGCATGTGCTGGCGTCATCCCAGCGCAGGCGCAGGGAGTTCTTCTCCACACCGGCCATGGCGGAGGTTGACAGCGGCCGGTGTGGAGGGATAGGGTGCCCCCATGGCACAGGCCCGCCCGCGGATCGGTGGGCCCCGATCGTGGGCCAGGCCACCGTGGGGGCACCCCCCTGGGGCCAGATCCCCCAGCGCCCCCCCTAGGACTCTGCAGGTTGCCTGTGGAGCCAGGTACCGCCGGCAAGGACCAATTGCGATTTACACCGGCGAGACCCGCCGAAAACGGGCAGCCACTCGACCCATTGCGGGCCGGAGAATTGCCGGGGGGGCCGCTGCCAGCAGCCGCGATTCCCGCCCCCGCCAAAACTCCGGCACCGGAAAATTCGGGAAACATTGACTTGGGAAATCAAAAACTCTGTGTAAAATGGTCCAAGTTGGAAATTATACTAAAATAGATGGAGCAATGGAATTGGTTAGAGACAATGTAGAAATTACAAAGTGAGTTTGATAAAATATGTAAAGTAAAATTTGCTGAAATTTCATTCGGACATCTAATATAATCACTGCATTTTAACCAATTAGAGACATTGAAACTTAGTTCAACTTTGAAACCCATTTCCTTATATAGAACCTCATAGGTATTGGGTATTGTATACCTGCATTGTATTGTAGACCTCCTGAAGAGGTTTTTCACCAAGGATTCAGTCCATAGGTGTACAGTTGGTGGGGGGGGGGAAGGAAGGCCAGGTAGGTTAGTTGGCTAGACAGCTAGTATGTGGTTCAGAATAATAGCAATAGCATAGTGTTTGCTCCCAATTCCAGGTGAACTAAACTTGAAGCCTGACCCTAGCCCATAGTAAAATCACAGCATAAACCTCAGTTCAGCAATTCTTCAACAACCAAGGATGATACTTGGAAAAGAAGATCAATTCCCAGATGAAAGTTATTACGTTGCATACCTTTCACAAGTGCCAAATAGCTTTAGCATGGGTTAGCGTACGTTCTGAAATGAGGGCACGTCATGTAATCAAGGTTTGAGTGTGCCGCAATATGAAACAGAGGCATAATGAGGAGAAAATTCACAAACATATCATTTCTAATAATACTGATTCTCATGGGCTTCACTTTACCATGCAAAGTAACTTGTATTGCCAATGTCAGCCTCAAATTAATATTCAAGCATCGATGTACATTTAAACTGGAGAATAGCTGATGTCACTTTCAATTTACCCATAAGGAGGCTCCCAAATAGCTGATGGTAATCAGACCAGACTGAAGTATCTTCTACTGGGCGAGGGATTATCAACATGTAAACACTAGAGGGCAAGAGAGATCGATTTTCTGATTTGAAAAATGAAATGAAAATCTCTTATTGTCACGAGTAGGCTTCAAATGAAGTTACTGTGAAAAGCCCCGAGTCGCCACATTCCGGCGCCTGTTCGGGGAGGTTGTTATTTATTCAGATAGCACAATTTTGTAAATATAAGTCACAAAAATGCCTACAATTTTTCAGAAATGAAAGTCTTGGAAGATTGTTCACATCTTTAGCTTTGACCGCACGGTACAGACCGCATGGTAGCACAAGTCGATAGCACTGTGGCTTCACAGCGGCAGGGACCCAGGTTTGATTCCCTGCTGGGTCACTGTCTGTGCGGAGTCTGCACCTTCTCCCCGTGTGTGCATGGGTTTCCTCCAGGTGCTCCGGTTTCCTCCCACAGTCCAAAGACGTGCAGGTTAGGTGGAGAGGCCATGTTAAATTGCCCTCAGTGACCAAAAAGGCTAGGAGGAGTTATTGGGTTATGGGTATAGGGTGGAAGTGAGGGCTTAAGTGGGTCAGTGCAGATTCGATGGGCCGAATGGCCTCCTTCTGCACTGTATATTCTATGACTCTATGACATCAGAAATATCCAGATAGGCTAATTGGACTGTTCCAATATACACTGATATCTGGACCCCAGTGGTGGGCTCTCTACATGGGAGTCCACCTTTTTTCCATTGAGGACCTGGAGTGGAGAGTTGCATGCAGCTGAGAAATGGAATTGTAGATTAAGATGGTTCACAGACTCCCAGGCAGCATGCATTTTCTGCAGCCAAGGGGAGTCCGTGTTTCACCTTTACGTATATTGTGCGAGGTTGCAGCCTCTTTTAGGTCATTTGAAGGGGCTGCTCCTCAATGTTTAGTTGTACTTCAGCCCCCACGCTCCTAACTCCAGTCACCCGATGCAGAGGGGGTGGAAAGGGAGCAGGTCCTTCTCATAAGCCTGCTCCAAGTTGACCAACAACAGGCCCAGATAGTGGGCGGCTGAGGGGGCCTGTGGCTGCATTCATGGCCGGATGGCTGTGGAGAGGGAGGACGAAGTGTCCACCGGCACGCTTCAGGCCTACCATGACCAGTGGGTACTGCAGGGGCTGGGGTGCATCATCACCACGGGGAATAATTTTTTAGTTTAGTTAATTAAATTTCCTTTTGAGGTTTGTTTTAGTTACAGTGCCCTCGCAGGGGCTGTCACCCCTCTATTTTGTTCAATTCATTGATTATTGTTTTCTCAAAAAGAGCATGCACGGCATCTAAATATCGGCAGAAAACCTCATAATCAATTCTGTAAAAACATTAATGGTAGGCCATTCATATTACATGGTACAAAAACTTTCAGCAGCAGCTACAACAATAGTTTGCATTTTGTTCATACCTTTGAAGCAGTAATTGTCCCAAGGACCTTAACCGGCATTATCAATAAAGGGCACTATCAATATGCCTTGTCAGGAGATATCAAGACAGATGAACGAAAGCTTAGTTAATGAAGTACTGTGGGCTTTAATAAGCATCTTGAAGAAGGAAATAAAGTTCGCGAGACTTAGAACTTTAGACTGTACATTCCAGACCTTCGGACCTAGGCAGCATAAAGCACAGCCACCATTGTGAAAGCAATTTAATTTGGGGGTGCGCAATGGGCCAGTATTGGAGGACTGCAGACATCTCAGAGGGTTGTATAGGGCTAAAGAGATAGGGGACGAGGTCATGGAGGGGTTTGCAAAGAAGAATTAAGGTATTGCCACATCACATAGCATTTTGCATGCAATGCACTGAAATGCTGTCATTTGTTAATTTGGCAAATATGGAGACCAAGATTTGCGCAGCAGGTTCCCATGAGCACAATGCCAGTAGTGACAAGTTAACATCCATTTGAACCACTAGAACAGGCAGACAGCTTAAATTTCATTCAAATAATGCAGCTCTTTCTCAGCACAGGAGTGTTGACCTCGATTGCATGGTAAGGTAAACAATCTCATTCTCCCAGTGAGGAGCCACTCCAAGAGGATGCAAATAATACGTGGGGCTTCGCTGCACCACCAGCCAGTTCCCAGTCGCTGTATATGCAACTCCTTACGGGGAGCACTGTTCTGCTAAATTTCTCCTTGTCTACTCAAGTGCAGTGTTACCTGCCTTTCTCCTTTTCAAACTTCTTTGATTTCTTTTGTTTCTCGTCACATTTCCAGCATTTGCAGTTAATGTTGTTTCAAAGACACGTATTCTACCTAAAGTGAAAGAGAGGAAGTACAGGAAAAGAATAGGTACTCTGCCCATGATCTGAAAATGTTGCTGCATATTAACTTCCTTTCATTTCATCGAACATTCAATTGTTCCCATTCTACCGATATGTAGTACCTGTGTCTGTCCATATGCAGGAAGAGAAAACAGTCATTCTGATTAGGCCAGTAATCCAGTAATTAACGCAAATATCATTGTTGGGCATTTCATGCAAAACACTGAAGCCAGTCTGAACATAACAAGTCAAGTTGACTGAAACACTAACTTCAGATAATTACTGACAGGATTAAATATGAATATAGAACGTGTTTCCCCACGTTTCTGGGGAAGCTAAAAACATGCTGAATCCTGGAAATTACGCTTTCTTGAAAAATATTTTAATTGAACATTTTTAATGAGTACAGAACAATAAAATAAAACAAAACATGCCCTCAGGCAAAACAGCAAACCATCCACACCCTCCTAACAGCTGACGGTGACTAGCTCTTTAAAAAAACAGAAAGATAGGACGCCATCTTTTATAAAACCCCTCAATTGCACCCCTTGGCATGTACTTAATTTTTGCAAGATGCAAAAACTCCATAAGATCCCCCAGCCATACTGAGGCATTGAGTGGAGAAGCTGACCTCCAGTCCACTCTAATAGCACCCGCCTGCAGGCAATCAGCGAAGCGAAGGCTAAGACATCCCCCCCCCCCCCCCCCCTCCCCCCCCCCGCACCTGTCTGCAGCTCCGGCAGATCTGACACCCCAATTATGGCCACCAGAGGACTGGGCCCCAAATCCATCTGTCGAACCGTCGGCATGATGCTGAATTTATGTACATTGCCCTGGCCCTCCACAGTTTACACACCTCCTTATCCGAGGTCACCAGATTAAACTGCGTCTGCAGTTTCTTCCTACTTGGTAATAGTTCGGGGGTGGGGTCCTCTGCATATTTACCATCCACCTCCAAAATTTCAACCACCAGCCGCTGGCGCTCCTCCCTAGCCTCCCTATCAGCCTGCATTTTATAAGCAATTATCTCTTCTCGCACCACCACCATCAACACTCCAATAGCACCGAGGGCAGGACCTCCCCATTTTGCTAAACCTCATCAATTGCCCTTGCTACCCTCACACAAAATGGCAGATCTGCTCACAGCCCTCCATCTAATCTCCAGGCCAGCCACTGGGGCAACCCCCACTCCAGCACCACATCTACCAGGTGCAGGGCATGATCTGAAATAACAATAGCAGAATATTCCATTCCCCGAACCCCCGGCAACAGAGACCTCCCCACAATAAAGAAATCCCCCCACCAGAGTCCCCCCTATCCTAATAACCAACAAACAACAGACCCAAGGAGTCTCCATATCCACCTTAATACCTTAAAAATCCCTTTCCCCATTCTGCACCACCCTGACCGCCCTCTCCATTTCCATACACCCATACCACAAGAGAGAAAGGAGAGAAGAAACCCCTTTCTGCAAACACTCTCAAAACACTTTTCATTTAACAATTCACAATACCACAACACAAAAAGAATAACGCAGCCCAAATAAAACAAAGAAAATACAAGACACATAGCCTGCCAGCACCCCACTTTTTAAACAAAGTCCAACTTCCATCATTCTCAATTCAGTCCAAGTCCCTCTGCCTCCTCCTCCGTCTCAAAGAGGTGATCCCTAGAGTTGTGCGTGACCCTCACCTTTGCTGGGAAGACCACGCCAAATTGCACTCCATTTTTGTAGAGATCTGCCTTTGCCCTATTGAAGGTAGCCCACCTTCTCGCCAGCTCCACCTTGACATCCTGGTATCTCCGAATACCACTGCCTTCCCATCTCACCTCACCATTCTGCTTAGCCCATTGCAGCATGGTCTCCTTCACCTGGTAGCTGTGAAAGCAGACTATCAGAGCTCTACGTGGCTCATTAGACCTTGTCTTCAGCCGGAGAGACTAATGTGCCCTATCCAGCTTGAAGGAGGAGGCTTCATCCCCCTCCCCCAACAGCTTCCCAAACATTGTCGAAAGTACTCCATGGGTCTAGGGGCTTCCACACCCTCAACGATCTGCAAATTCAGCCACTGGACCTGTTTTTGAGGTGCTCGACCTTTGCTCTAAGGCCCTTATTACTGCCTGCCACCTTCAACAGCTCAGGCTCCAGAGAGGCGAGCTGGTCACTGCATTCGACAGCACCGTCTCCAACATCCTTCCAACTACCTCCCTTATCGGAGCCAACGTGTCCTCCACCGTTTGCTTGAAATTCTCCAGCATCTCCCTCCCATGTCGCTCAAAATGTTTACCGAACTGCTTCTCAAACTCAGACGCCATCAACTCCGGCAGAATATCCATCATTACTGAAGCAGCCCCACCCAGAGAGCCCACCTCCACCATCTTTCCTCCCACATCACTCTTCACTGAACCCGCCCCTGCTGGCGGACTAACGCTCACACCTTTCTTCAAAGTATTCCTTCGTTGGTTCTTAGATATCCTCTCACAACCAACTTTCAATTGGGACAGGTGTTAATGTGTTTTGAGTCTGCATGGCTCTTCTTCAGTACTGAGGAGAGGTGGAAATGTGATGTTTTTTATATGCTATTGAAAAGGTGAAGCAGATGGAGCAAAATAGCAGGTCAGGGACAGATTGGAGATCAGGGGCTGGATTCTCCCCTACCCGGCGGGGCGGGGGGTCCCGGCGGGATGGAGTGGCGTGAACCACTCCGGTGTCAGGCCACCCCAAAGGTGCGGATTTCTCCACACCTTTAGGGGCCAAGCCCTCACCTTGAGGGGCTAGGCCCGCGGCGGAGTGGTTCTCGTCCCGCTGGCCGGCGTGGAAGACCTTTGGAGCCTCGCCAGCCGGGGCCGAAGGGACTTCGCCGGCCGGCGGAAGTCCGCGCATGCGCCGGAGTGTCAGCGGCTTCTGACATCATCCCCATGAGCAGGGGAGGGGGTCACTCCCACGTCGGCCATCGCGGAGGCTATGGCCAACGCGGAAGGAAAAGAGTGCACCCACAGCACAGGCCCGCCTGCGGATCAGTAGGCCCTGATCGCAGGCCAGGCCACCGTGGGGGCACTTCTTCAGGTGATTCACCTGAGGAAGGAGCTGCGCTCTGAATGCTAGTCATTCAAAACAAACCTGTTGGACTTTAACCTGGTGTTGTAAGACTTCTTACAGTCACACTTAAACAATGGGTTTATCAGTCTCCACAAATTCGAAATAGAGGATTGCGCCAGGAATGCAAAATCACCAGCCTTAAATTCTGTTGCTGCGTGGGAATCATTCTCCTTTTAATTTCCGCATGTACGAATACATATAATCAAAACTACTGCAACACAACTATTTGCGTTTAGCAAATTATCACTTGTAGACAAAGAGTGTGTAATGCCCACCGAAGACACTAAAAGACAGAATGTGACATCTGGACCACAATTATTTGATGACAGCGTGGAGCAAATTATACTCCCAACATATCTTTCCTCTCAAAATTATCAGTTGAATTGCATCCAGAAAGGCACACTTGCACCCGAGAGAGCAATAATTATATGTACGTACTGCTGGGTCTAGTGATGCATAAGTGATAACTGCTTTTATATTTTCAACATTTGTCTTGTGCAAGAACACATGAGGTTTGGCAAGTAAAGCATCTCAGGAAGTGATGTGGCATTACTATTCTTTTGAGCTATCGTAGTGTGATTTCCTGTTTTCAATCTGATAGTGTAAAAGGTTTGTCATTGATGGATGAACACTCACGTAGTGTCAGCTGCTTGCGTAGACTTTTCCTTCGCCATGCAGCCTCGCTGAATTTAACTCCTGTTATCGTAGGAATCAACCTCAAAGGGATCAAATACAACAACAACAGCCTGTATTTATAAGCGCCTTTATTATGGTAAGCACTTCGCGGGGGCAATTATCAAACAGAATTTGACACCAAGTCACAGAAGGGGTTGTCAGGACAGATGGCCAAACATCTGGTTAAGTGAGTTTTAAGGATTATCTTAAAGTAGAAGAGAGAGCTAAAGATATTTAGCAAGGCGATTTCAGAGTTTAGGGTCTAAACGGCTGAAGGCACAGCCAGCACTGATAGGGATTAAAATCAGGGATGCACAAGATGCCCGAGTTGGAGTAGCGTACGTTTAATTTGGGGTGTTGTGGGCTGGTTACATTTATGGAGATAATTCTTTATTCCATCGAGGCAAGTGGGCATCACTGGAAAGGCCAGCATTTGTTGCTTCTTCCTAATTTTCCTTGAACTGAGCAGCTTGCTGGACCATTTCAGAGGGCAGTTAAGAGGCAACCACATTGTTGTAGATCTGGAGACTTAAGTATGCCAAACCTGGAAAGGGTTGCCGATTCCCTTCCCTAAAGGACATGAATGAACCAGATGGGTTTTTACAACAATCAACCATGATTTCATGGTGACCATTAGGCTAGTTTTTAATTCCAGATCTATTAATTGAATTCAAATTCCACCAGCTGCCATGGTGGGATTTGAACCCCTGTCTGATGCGAAATTGCCTGAATGCCATCGTAATGTAAAGGTGTTCAGCAGAGCAAGGGTTAACAGGGAAACTGGAGAATAGCACCGCCCATGGTATGATGCATAAAGGCCCATCGGGCTGGATTCTCTGATTGCCAACGCCAAAATCGCATTCGGCGATTGGTCGAAGAATCCTCTCTGATGCTGAAATCGGAGGCGCGCCTGTTTTCAGATGCTCTGCCCCTCCAAAACAGCGCCTTCAATGAGTACGCCGCACACCGCCAGGACGGCCTCAGGACATCACTGGAAGACCCTCCCCAGATGCTCCGCCCCCAATCGGCCAACTTCCCGACAGCGTCAATCACTTGTGGTTTTGTCAATCGCGCGTGGCGGCTGCCGGGGGTGCTTCGGCGGGGGTTGGGCAGAATGGTGAGCCGTGGTTCAGGGGTGGCGAGAGGGATTACAAGGGGGGCACTACCTGGCAGGCCAGGTCCCCGCGCGGTCGGCGCCATGTTGTACGGAGCAAACGCCACAGGTCGCCGCCTTGCGCATGCGCAGCCACGGACCCTGACACTGTGAGGCAGGAATGCAAACCACGTGCCACGTGCCGCCCCACAGAGCACGCTCTTCAGTCCCGGCGGGAACACTTAGGGTGGAATCCTCCGTTTGAAATGAAAATGAAATGAAAATCGCTTATTGTCACAAGTTGGCTTCAAATGAAGTTACTGTGAAAAGCCCCTAGTCGCCACATTCCGGCGCCTGTTCGGGGAGGCTGGTACGGGAATTGAACCGTGCTGCTGGCCTGCCTTGGTCTGCTTTCAAAGCCAGCGATTTAGCCCTTTGCGAAACCAGCCCCTAAGGTCTCGCAGTTTGAGACTGAGGCCGGGGCTGAATGGCGGGTGTTTCCCGATAGGGGTGAGACTGGCGGAGTAATTCAGGACATATTACTGGTCCAGCACTCACACAATGTGGAACTACTGCAATTCCAAAGCACACCGGCTGAGGCTGGGAATGTATTCGAGAGCCTGACAAGTTGCAGCCACATATAAGCACACCGTTCCCCACACACTCTCATTCCAGCCAAGAAGATGGCACCACGGAGAGCGGCCCCGAGGTCTGCAGACGCAGAGCTCGAGATACTGCTGGATGCCATGGAGGAGAGGCAGGATACCCTTTTCCCCAGGGTGGGAAGGAGGCTGCAACCCACCGGCATCAACCTGGCCTGGGCAGCGGTGACAGAGACGTGGTCGCAGTGGGCCCCGCCGCAAGGACTGGACAGCAGCACAGAAAGAAGATGCTCAACCTCCTCAGGGCGGTCTGGGTGAGTCACCAGCTCCATGCTTCTTGCACCACCCCATCCCACACTCCCCACATCCATCATTCCAGCCCCCCCATGTAGCCCGCACCAGGTGGACTGGTAGGTGGTGTTGGGTGAGGATGGGAATCCCCCAGGCCAGCCAGGGGAGTCACTGCCACCACATCTCCGATACCACCCCTGTCCCACACTCCCGAAACACATACCCTCCTCCTAGAGTGTGACAGAACCACATTCACCGGCAGCCCACTTGCACCCTACCCTGCACCACATGTGAACTCCCATACCGCCTGCCATGGCCGAGTGCCCGGCACACACAGCCACTAGCTGCGGGCCCCTATGTTGCCCGCGTCTGAGTGGCTCGCGCTATGCATTATCTGACCCCTTGAGAAGGCAATCCACAACCGCCAGGAGCGGGAGAAGACTGGAGGGGACCCACCAGACGTGCGGCCCCTCACTGTCGTGGAGAAGAGGGCGATGACCTGGTTGGCACAGTTGAAGAGCGGGCAGTCGCCGAGGCAGAGGTCAGCATGGGACAACCAAGTGAGTCCCCAATGCATTGTGATGTCCCTATGGTACGTGAGTCACCCCTTCCCTCCACATCATGAACACCCGTGATCTCAGCATGCATATTGTCTTGTGCCTTGCAGAGCCACCTCCCAATGGGGCAGGCCTGTCGGCCAGGGTCCCTCGCCCCCAGCCACAACAGCTCAGAGCACATGTCCGGGGACAACACCGACTTCTCGTCACTGCTGTCACCGGTTAGGTATTTTAGTGAAGAGGCAGCTGATGCGCACGACACACATGCAGCGGTGCATCAGGTGGAGGTAGGAATGGTCGGAGGGCGACCAAACGCCAGGGACTAGCTGCTGTCAGGACAGGTCTGACCCTCCTGGAAATGGTGGTCCCACCAATGTTGGAGATGCAGGTGCAGAGCCAGGGCCTACAGAAGGGTGTGTCAGCAACTATCCAGCGCCTGCGGTTACAGTTGGAGGAGTCCAACCACCTGCTGGAGCAGGAGGCACTGCCAACAATGCGTATCACCTTGGCCAACATTCAGGGTGGAGGCCTTGGGTATGAGGGTCACGGCCATGGGTCAGTATGTCCAAGGCCTGGGACAGTGTGCGGGCAGTCGCTGAGGCGCAGGACAGGGTAGCCATGTCACAGGCAGCTATGTACCAGGGCCAAATGGACATTGCTGTGATGCTCAAGAGCGTGGCCAATCACGACGGGCCATGGCTGCGGGTGTCGAGAGCATTGGCCTGGCACTGGCTGACCTGTGCCAATCACTTAGGGACCTGGCATAGTCACTGAGTGATGTGGCACAGTCCCAGAGGAACATGACTCCATGGCATGAGCATTGAGACCCTGGTTAAGATGAGAGCAGGCCTCCAGGGCTGACAGCACTAGGTGCCAGAGAAGCTCCGGAGTTTGCTCTGGCTGCACCACCATCCCAAGTTTCAAAGCACATTTTACATCAAGTCGGTGGTCAGCTGCACATAACAACTAAAAAAGGAGCAAGCTTAAAAAAAGGGAGTGGTATGCCAGGTTCCCCTCAAGTGAGCACGTAGCATTGTACATAGCCCAATCGCTTCACAGCTCCAGGGTCCCAGGTTCAATTCCGGCTTGGGTCACTGTCTCTGCGGAGTCTGCACATCCTCCCCGTGTGTGCGTGGGTTTCCTCCGGGGGCTCCGGTTTCCTCCCACAGTCCAAAGATGTGCAGGTTAGGTGGATTGGCCATGATAAATTGCCCTTAGTGTCCAAAATTGCCCTTAGTGTTGGGTGGGGTTACTGGGTTATGGGGATAGGGTGGAGGTGTTGACCTTGGGTAGGGTGCTCTTTCCAAGAGCCGGTGCAGACTCGATGGGCTGAATGGCCTCCTTCTGCACTATAAATTTTATGAAAGTCAGCGAACGCTCCTGGGCATTATGGGCCTGTTTTGCCTGCAGAAAGAAATGAAAATGTCAAGTACAGGGACAGCTGAAAGCTTGTATCCTTGGAGGCTTTTTTCCATTTTAATACATAACCAGCTCATAGAACCAGAGAATCCCTACAGTGCAGAAGGAGGCCATTCAGCCCATTGGATCTGCACTGACCCTCCAAAAGGGCACCCTACCCAGGCCCATTCCCTCGCCCTATCCCCGTAACACTGTAACCAATCAAACTAACCTGCACACCTTTGGACTGTGGGAGGAGCCCTGGCCCACCCAGAGGAAACCCACACTGACACAGGGGAAGGTGCAAGCTCCACACAGCCAGGCGCCGAAGGCCGGGATTGTACCTGGGTCCCTGGAGCTGTGAGGCAGAGTGCTAACCATTGTGGCACCGTGCCATCAGAACCATCTCCAAGGTAAGATTATTTTGTGACACCTCAGAAAGTTAGCAAAGAAACAGTCTTATTTATACTGGATGGGCTACTTCATAGAATAACTAATGTCACTGCATTCTGACACCCTTAAAACATTATCAAACAGACATCATTGTGTGTTGTCAAGACTGGGCAGCTCAGTGCAGGCTGCAGGCAGTGAGGAGACTGTTACAGGATATTGGTGCTGACCCAAGCTGACCTCTTTGAACAGATTTGAACTGGATCCTTGAGTTTCAACCCCCCCCCCCCCCCCCCCCCCCCACCAGGACCAGTCAGAACATTATTGAAAGTTTGATTCCTGTTCGCCCCTCATCACGGAGACCCCTGTAACCACCCACTGACATCGTTGAGAAATTAAACCCCAATATTTTTGTGATGAGATTTCTCCCAGATTTTGAAATAAAGATGCATGCAAACTGAAAAAAAAAAGATTGCATTTGACACATCAAAAACTGAGTCAGCAGAATGACCATTATTCCCTTTCTTAACTTTTACTGTCAGAAACTAGGATTTTAGGATCTAGCGATTACTTTATCACTTAAGATGTATACACACTCTCTATCCAACTCATCATCCATGAGGTTGAGGTTCTGATATTTCTTCTTCACAACCAGATTTTCAGTTGCCATATTCTAAATTAAAACATAAAAATACTGTTAAGCACGCCACACACAATGTTAGATAGTAATATGTAGCTGATTTCTACAGTCATTTCATAGACTTAAAACAAATAACAAAACCTATGTTCACTTATAAATATCGAATATAATAATCTTAAATCATAAAAAAATTAAAAATTACACTTTAAATGAGTCAATGGTACTAATGTTTAAAAAGAAATTTTAAAGGGTAGCACGGTGGCACAATGGTTAGCATTGCTGCCTATGGCGCTGAGGACCCGGGTTCGAATCCCGGCCCTGGGTCACTGTCCGTGTGGAGTTTGCATGTTCTCCCCGTGTCTGCGTGGGTTTCGCCCTCACAACCCAAAAGATGTGCAGGATAGGTGGATTGGCCATGCTAAATTGCCCCTTAATTGGAAAAAAATAATTGGGTACTCTAAATTTATTTTTAAAAAAGAAAAAAAGAAATTTTAATAAAATTTTAAAAATCTTCAACATACCTTAATAATAGTAGGGAATCCTTGGGCAGTCTCAGTCTTCACTTTAGAACTGTTATTTCAGAGCAGGTCCTCGAGGGGCATTTCCAATCTGGCCCCATCATAAGGGTGTGTGGCTGCACTCCTCCTGCATTATGCTGTGGCCTGCGAAGGCTGCTGCTCCGGTCAGGAGTTCCATCGGGATATTTCAGCGGAGGTAGGTACGCAAAGAAACCTATTTTTGGCAGCCCATGGCTTTCCGCCACTAGGTGGAACTTATGGGCCAGTATTCCAACACGGTGTGCAGTGGTGGTGTCAGAGATCATAACCAATGGTGATAGTACCATGGTGACAGTAAGAAAGGGACAGTTAAGTGCAAGAACCCAGAACAGCATCCCAAGATATGAAAACTAGAGAAAAGCCCATCTGAGACCCCGGAGTGAGAAGCCACAGGAGCAAAAATAAAAGAAGCACCTGTGCTTACATTTTGGTATAGGTGGCAGTCCCAAGGCTCAGTATGCAGAGAGCAGCTGAAAGACAGATGCAAACAAACAATTTGTAAAGTCCTGCAGGAAAAAAGGTTGCCAGAGTTAAATAAAGGAACCTGCAGTGCACAGTAAAAGTAATACACCTGGAGAGTTTAAAAAAAAGAATTCCTGCTGTTCTATAGATTTTTTAAAATGGTAATCAGAGCAAAGATAGAATAACAGCCTGCTAAAACCCGAAAAGCTTGGGAAACTCAAACAACAAGAAACCAACTTTAAAGGGAAGCGAGTCGGCCACGTTCCCAGAAGTGCTCCTGACGTTCAAAGAAAATTTGCAGAGTTTAAAGGCAGCAGTCTCTGCACTTCTTTGAAATATAAACAAAAGATTTTAACAGTTTAGGAAACTTAATGGGAACAAAAGTGGCCCACAATTGCCAAGATCCCAAAAAGCACGGGAAACTTGCAAGCAAAGAAAACCAGCAGGCTGCTGACGGTGACGTTAAAAAAAACAGTTACTGCCTTAAAGCGACAACACATTTACAGCAGTAAATAGAAGAAAAAACAAACAGCCATGGACAGAAAATTAGAAAAGCCAAATGCATTTGTGGTAAGAAAATAGTTACGTCAGACACACAAGTGGTCCCAGTAATGTATGAAGGGCAACAAGAGATGCCAGAGAGAGAGCAACTTTGCCAAAGGAACCAAAAGATCCCAGAGGAAGGACAATAAGAAACTAAACAGTTGAAAGAACAGTTGATTGTCCTTCAAATCAAATGCAAAATGAACATGTGACCATGCAGCGACATGAAGAAATGAAGATTGCAACAGAATGGAAGAACAGCAGAAGAAACTCGGGGAGACTTTGCTGAATGACAGAAAAGCTCAAACTGGTGCTAGTGAGCTTCACAAAGAAAAGGAAAACCTGTTGAAAGATCTTCACGCGCTACCAGAATTCCTCAGGTCAAGGTTTATTCCTCTGGAACATTACAAAGAGAAGCAAAATGAATTTAACGTGAAAAACCATTCGGCAGAAAAATCTTGGCAATGTTCAATATTCCAAGAAGAAACTGAAAGCTACAAAGAACAGACTAAAGAGAGGAAAAAGCAGTTGAAAGGAAAAGAGGAGGCGTGGAAAGGAAAAGCCGCGGAACTTTTGAGGCTGCGAGGAGATAATGAAGCCATGAGTAGCACTGTTACAGAACTAAAAGGCTTTGCTGGAGACAGATCTGGCCAACTGTGAATCCAAAATGAAGAACAAGGGCAAAGTTATGTTGCAGACAGAGAAAAAGGGACAGAAATTGTGACATTATGTGAAATGTTCAGAATACAAAGGGTTAATGTCATATCATAATTAACCACTAGATGGAGCTAGATGCAGAACTATATAAAGCACTGACTCACAGACTGGGAGAAGGCAGGAGAGGAGCAGTGTGAGAGTGTAGAGTACAATTATAGATAGAGTGTAAAAACTAGTGTTAGTTAGAGTGTTGATTGTAGATTACTAGATCAATTGGGGAGTATGGAGTAAGGCACTGCGTAGGGTAAACAGGACCTCCTCTTGTGCAAGGATGAAGCTGATGCAGGTTAAGGTGGAGCACAGGGTGCATATGACTCGGGCAAGAATGAGTGGGTTCTTTCAGGGGGGAACAGATGAATGTGAGAGGTGTGGGTGGGGACCAGTGAATCACATGCACATGTTTTGGGATTGCGAAAAATTGGAAAAATTCTGGTCAGGAGTGTTTGCGGTCTTAGCCAGGAGAGTGGAGGAGGACGTGGACCCGGACCCTTGGGTGGCGATATTTGGGGTTTCAGAAAAGGCAGAGCTCATGGAGGTGAGGAAGGCCGATATTGTGACCTCCGCCTCTCTGATTGCACGGCGACGCAATTTGCTGGAGTGGTGGTCGGCATTGCTACCGGGGGTAGCAGCATGGTTGGGTGACCTGTATGACTTCCTGCGGTTGGAGAAGATAAAGTATGAGTTAAGGTGCTCTGCAGAGGGGTTTGAGAAAAGGTGGGGTCTGTTTGTGACCGTGTTTGAGGAACTGTTCGTCGAGGGGGATGGGGAGGTGAAAAAGAGGGAAAATCTGTAAAGGTGGTATAGTTAGGGCAGCATGGTGGCACAGTGGTTAGCATTGCTGCCTACGGCGCTGAGGACCCAGGTTCGAATCCCAGCCCTGGATCACGGTCCATGTGGAGTTTGCACATTCTCCCCGTGTCTGTGTGGGTTTCGCCCTCACAACCCAAAAGATGTGCAGGATAGGTGGATTGGCCATGCTAAATTGCCCCTTAATTGGAAAAAATAATTGGGTACTCTAAATTTATTTTTTAAAAAGATGGTATAGTTGATTGCTGGGAAGAATGTTTTCCGGGGTGTTTATTTGTTGGTTTAGCTCACCAGGCTAAATCGCTGGCTTTTAAAGCAGACCAAGCAGGCCAGCAGCACGGTTCGATTCCCGTACCAGCTTCCCCGGACAGGCGCCGGAATGTGGCGACTAGGGGCTTTTCACAGTAACTTCATTGAAGCCTACTCGTGACAATAAGCGATTTTCATTTTCATTTCATTTCATTGCTGTAACCTGTTTTGATGCATGTTTGTAATAAAATACATTTTTTTTTAAAAGGTTGTAGATTACTAGATTATTGTTTACGATAGCAGTAAGTGGTCAAGCTTTAATAAGTAGTGTAAATAAAAGTTAGCTTTGTTATTGAACTTAGCTCCTGTGGTCTTTGTGAACACTGCAACATCCATCCTGATAACAGAATCACAAAGGACACCACAGAAATGAGATCGGAAAATGTAAACCTGACACTGAAACGCAAGGCACCAGAAGAAGGAAAAGCTCTGGATGTCTTAGGCATATTGAAAACTACAAAATGAAATGTTTCACAAGCTTGCAAAGGGATTTGAAAAAACACCGGCAAACAAAGGTTTGACTCAAATTGTGAAACATGTAGAAATGAATGTTCCATTTTTGCAACACAAATGTCCAGCAAGAATACGCAGACACCACGGAAAAGGAAACTTTGACACAAAAGCAGAAAATGCTCGACAATCTCAGTAGATCTGATAGCATCTGTGGAGGGAGAATGAAGCTGACGTTTTGAGTTTGGATGACTCTTTTGTCAAAGGAAACAGTTCAGTCCAGCAATGAGAGGAGTGCACATTCACCCCTGGAAGCAACAGGATAAACTTGCAGTGTCCGCAAAAAGCTTTGAGTTGTCAACAAAGAGATGTGGAATTCAAAGGAGTGAAAAAAGTGAATCAAATGGAGCTAGCCAAGTACCGGAAACAAAGAATACAACTACCATTCCTCCAAACATGACAGACTAAGATGTGGATGAGCTGTCAGCTGTCACAATTTCTGTCTCTTTTTCTCTGTCTGCAACGTAACTTTGCCCTTAGGTTAGATGGGGTTGCAGGGTTACGGGGATAGGGTGGGCATTGGGGTTAAGTAGGGTGCTTTTTCCAAGATATGGTGCAGACTCGATGGGTTGAGTGCCCTCCTTCTGCACTGTAAATTCTATGATTCTATGATTCTATAAGACTATCTGAAGGTATGAATTCAGAGACTTGAGATGGGGGAGTAAGAATACCAACTAAAAACTGTATTGTAATACTCCATAGAGGGGAGGAATGTTTCCTTTTAGAGAAGAAAAAGGGGTGTTGTGATATTGTCTGCATGACATTGTAATGCAAAGGTGCTTGTCATGGCAAGCGTTAACGTTGAACTGGAGAATAGCACAACCCATGGTATGATGTACAGAGCCACATGGTAAGAGACTCTGGGAGAACAGTCTCGTGTAGTAACCTGACAGGGCCTAGTTTTGAGCCCGATTAAATTGGATATCTTAAATTAAGGAATTGAGCACTTTAAATTAGACTACAGTCCAAACCTCAAGCAAGCTGATGGGAATTTGGGCTTAAAAGACACAATACATAACCCACAGACCAACTGCCAGGAACATGTCGAGAGCATACCCGTCAATCACCCACCAGGAGATCTTCGCACCCTACTCGCATGCACCGGTAAGTAACCCAGAATGAACCAGACTCTCGGGCACCCAGAGTTCCTGCCATCATCGTATTTGGCAACGGTGTATGTGAAAGCACTCTACCAGAGATGTACACCTGGGACAGGCTCAGGTGACCTGTCAAACCAATCATCAGCCGGACCACTGGATGCTGAGACCCCCCTCCCAGGGCCTTACTGGCAGAAAGCCAGAGGCAAAAAGTGCATGAAGGGACGGTGATAAAAATAGGCACCCGAGGCCCATTAGCAGCAAAGACTCCATGTAGAGGCAATCGAGACATCTGACCAGAGGCAGAAGGAAGCAGCGTGCGAGATCCATCCTCGCAATGACTGGCCTGAGAGACTCGGAAAATCAGATGCAAAGTCACCTTTTTAAAAAATTTAGAGTACCCAATTCATTTTTTCCAATTAAGGGGCAATTTAGCATGGTCAATCCACCTACCCTGCACATCTTTGGGTTGTGGGGGCGAAACCCACGCAAACATGGGGAGAATGTGCAAACTCCACACGGCAGTGACCCAGAACCGGGATCGAACCTGGGACCTCAGTGCCGTGAGGCAGCAGTACTAACCCACTGTGCCACCGTGCTGCCACAAAGTCATCTTTTATGATAGCATAATGAATCTTGGGAATCTTTAGTAAATATTATTGGGTTAATTTAAGGGTAAATATTTTTGTTGTTAAATAAAGTTGGTTTGATTTTACACTTGTGTTCTCCTTTGTTCTTCTTGCTAATAAATACATCTGGGTAAAATTTTAATTAAAATACTGATCGCAGTATCTGAGAATTGGGCAGAATTGGCACTAGAGAGAGCTTCTGTAAATAAGCAGCCTGCCTGTGTGGAGCAGCACCATGCACAGCTGTAACCTGGGCTCTGTGAATAGTTAAACACTAGCAATAAATGGTTCATGTTTAAATTTGCAAGTCTCAAGGTTTCCTCATTGGGACATTTAAAGAATTCATAATAGAGCAGACAGTAGCAGCAAAGAGCACCCATATTATAACAGAATAAACCTGGGCCGCAGATTACAGTCCAGTGTCATTACCTCTATGTCCACAGCTCCTCCTCCAGGGATAGAGAAGAGCCAAGGCCATTTGAGGTTTTGCAAGTAAGATGAAACTTTAAACATCAATGTGTTGCCAGACCAGGAACCAATAGAAGTCAGTAAGCACAGATGTGATTGGTAAATGGGACTGGTGCGACTTCAGATACAAACAGCAGAGTTTCAAATTAACTCACGTTTATGGCGAATGTCAGGTGGGAGGCTGGCCAGGAGTATCTCAGAATGCACAGTTGTCTTGGTGAAGATAGAAAAATGATTCTACTCTTTTCCCCATTAAGGGCTCCCTCCCCAGTGAAATATTTAACGAGGTTAGCACCTTCCCAAAGCAGTGGACACAAGTATCAGCTGACTGGACTTGATGAATTCAGCGATTTAAGTAATTTTGGCCCTTGTTGTACAAATAAAACGAAGAGTTGGATTGAAATATAAATAATAATAATAGCTTATTGTCTCAAGTAGGCTTCAATGAAGTTACTGTGAAAAGCCCCTAGTCGCCACATTCTGCCGCCTGTTCGGGGAGGCCGGTACGGGAATTGAACCCGCGCTGCTGGCCTTGTTCTACATTACAAGCCAGCTGTTTGACCAGCCCCTGCTAAATAGCTAAAATTGATTTCCATGTAGTGGTTCTAATATGCGGGATGTGGTACAAAACAATTTTCAGCTTTTTTTAGCTTTGATATTTTGTTGGTACTTTTATGCAAAATATTAATTTTTTTGCTGAATGTTAAATAAAAAATGAGATTTGACAGGAGGTTGATTTTAAGGGAGGGCAGGCATGGTGCAGGGTGGGAAGATAACCCCGATTGAGATTTGAATGTGAGTCCATGAGTGAAGCCTCATTAGCATGAGGCTCAGGAAACTAAGGAAATTCAGCATATCCACACTGACTCTCACCAGCTTTTACAGGTGCACCATAGAAAGCATCCTATCTGGCTACATCACAGCCTGGTATGATGACTGCTCAGCCCAAGACTGCAAGAAACTTCAGAGAGTCAAGTCCATTAAATGAACCTGCCTCCCACCCATTGACTCTATCTACAACTTCCGCTGCCTTGGGAAAGCGGGCAGCTTAATCAAAGATCCCTCCCACCCGGCTTACTCACTCTTCCAACTTCTTCCATCGGGCAGGAGATACAAAAGTCTGAGAACACGCACGAACAAATAGCTTTTTCCCTGCGTTATCAAACTCCCAAGCGACCCTCTTATGGACTGACCTGATTAATACTACACTCCTGTATGCTTCACCCGATGCTGGTGACTAGGTATTCACATCGTGTACCTTGTGTTGCCCTATTATGTATTCTCTTTTTTTTCATATACTAAATCAGGGGTGGGCAAACTACGGCCTGCAGGCCGCATGCGGCCCGCCAAAGGTCTTTATGCGGCCCACCAAGTCATTAAAAAAAAAAAATTGTTTTTTTTTAAAATCTTTTTTAATTTTTTTTTTTAATTTTTAAGGTTAATGGGGGGGGCTGTTGGGTTACTTACTGGTATAGGGTGGATACGTTGACTTGAGTAGGGTGATCATTGCTCGGCACAACGTCGAGGGCCGAAGGGCCTGTTCTGTGCTGTACTGTTCTATGTTCTATGTTCTATATGAGGCGCCCAGAATCATAACCGGGTGAAGTAATTATTTTACTTAATATACTATGCGGCCCTTTAAAATTGTGAATTTCTGAATGTGGCCCTTGCACGGAAAAGTTTGCCCACCCCTGTACTAAATGATCTGTTTGACCTGCTCGCAGAAAAATACTTTTCACTGAACCACGGTACACATGACAATAAACAAATCCCACAAACAAATCCAATCCAACAGAACTGTCTCCTGACTGGAGTGGTGCCAGTGCAGGCAGAAATGGGGAATGGTGGTATGAAGATGCAGGTAGCCGGGGGAATGATGTATGAGAAGACATCAAAACTGGGGCGAGAAGCTTGACAAGGAATGCAGTGTTTCGGAGGGAGATCAGCTGGGACTGTGGGGGCCTGGGGAGAAACTATATTAAACAGAATAATTTGTCTCCTCTGGCCACTTGGGCTGGCTGCCACCAGATCTTCTTGCCGGGTTTAGCCCCATGCAGGCCTCCCAATGTTTTAGTTACAATGGTGTTGCCAAACTATATGATGTCATCAGGTGGCGACCATTCAATGTGAAGAAGGTCCCCAATTTCCTGGCGCAGGTACCCCTCCCATGCCCGCTTTATGCTGAAGGTTGCAGCCCCCAAGAACACCTCAGGAGCAAGATGCAAAGTCTCTCTACTATCTCAACGATCTTGGCAAGTTTGGTTATAAAATCTACCCCCAAGGTTAGAACATTGTTCCTTTCACTTCTAAAATCTGGGGTTTGAGTCCAGCCCAGAGGGGAAACTTGCTTTCTTTGTTGACTGTAAGAGTGGCAAGTGAAATGAATTATATATTTTGAGTGGGCATTAATCCACAAATAAGTTCCGAACATATAAGGAGCCCTTATAGTTCAGCGGAAGATAAGGTGCGGGATTCTCTGACCCCCCCCCCCCCCCCCGGCCGGGCCAGAGACTCACCGGGAAGGGGGCGGTATGAATCCCACCCCGCCACCCCGACACCAGCTGCCGGATTCCCCAGCGCCGGATTTTCGGCGGGGGCAGGAATCGGCCAGTTGGAGGCCGTTGGCAGTGCCTCCCCCCCCCCCCCCCCCCCCCGTGATTCTCCGGCCCGCGATGGGCCGAGTGGCCGCCCGTTTTCGGCGGATCCCGCCAGCGTAAAATCCCGCCTGGACAGAAGGGGGTGCACAGTTTCCCTAGCCCCACTACTCCACAAGTTGCACCATAAGTATAAATGTTCAATTCACTCACTAAAATAGTCAATTGTTTACTTTCTCTACCGTTAGTCCCAGAATAAAAGATACTTTAACCAAACTTATTTTAATAAAATTAGAATGACCGATTTATCATGAAATAAAACTTATTTTTAAGAAACAAGTTGCAAGCATCGGCTAATATACAATTTGTAATCTGGAAGGATAACCATACATTTATTTAAATCCCAACACACACACATTTTAAAAAATAAATTTAGAGTACCCAATTGTTTTTTTTTCCCAATTAAGGGGAAATTTAGCATGCCAATCCACCTAACCTGCACATCTTTGGGTTGTGGGGGTGAAACCCATGCAGACACGGGGAGATTGTGCAAACTCCACACGGAAGGTGACCCAGGGCCAGGATTCGAACCCAGGTCCTCAGCGCTGTAGTCCCAGTGCTAACCACTGTGCCACCCACCCCCCCCCCCCCTCCCTCACACACACACACACACATACACACAGAGAACAAAACAAATAGGGTCTTTGCAGTGGTTAGCATTTAAGGGGGAAATCACCTTTTGGTCAATGGGAATATTTTATGAAAAAGGATAAAGTTTGAAGGGTTTTGACACTGTTAATCTGGTGCTCCTGCATGTGAAGACAGACAACTGGTCACAGTAGTTGTCTGGAAGTTCTTTCCAAGAATCTTTGGTGTGGAGGAGAACAGAGTGGGATCTCTGGGCGAAATTCTCCGCCCCCCACGACGGGTGGGAGAATAGCGGGAGGGCCTTCCCGACATTTTTGCCGCCCTCCCGCTATTCTCCCCCCCCCCCCCCCCCGCCGAAGTCCCGACCCAAATCGCTGCCGCCGTTTTTTTACGGCCGGCAGCGATTCTCAGCTGTTAGATGGGCCGAAGTCCCAGCCCTTTCCGCCGTTTTTACGAACGGCAAACACACCTGGTCTTGCCGTTCGTAAAAACGGCGTCACAAACTCGCTATTAATAACCATGGCACCCTTGGCACGGCCGTACCACGGCCGTGCCAAGGGTGCCATGGGCCCGCGATCGGTGGGCACCGATCGCGGGCAGCGGGCCCGATGCCCGTGCACTACTTGTCCTTCCGCCGCCCCGCAGTATCCATTCGCGTAGCGGCTGAGGGGCAACCCGGCCCGCGCATGCGCGGGTTTCGCGCAAAAACGCGATGACGTCACCCGCGCATGCGCGGGTTGGAGTCTTCCAAACTGCGCATAGCGCGGCTGACGTCATATGACGCGTCAGCCGGCGCTAACTCCGGCAAGCGGGCTTAACGATTTTCGTTAAGCCCGTCTTGCCGGAGCCTACGGCGTCGGGCTGCTAGCCCCGACCGGGGACCAGAATCGGTCCCCGGTCGGGAAGGGGCGCGCTGCCGTAAAACCCGCCCGGGTTTTACGGCAGCTTTACGATTCTCCCGTTTTGGGAGAATTGCGCCCTATGTCTTTGGGATCTCTCTCTCTCGTCTCAGCCTCTAAGGTTTCCAAATGTGGATGGGTTTTGCTGAGATGACGATTTCTCGCTGGAGACTGAAACCCACACTGAACTGTAGACAGGGCAGGGAGAGAATGAATTGGGCAACCTTCACCCTCTTGGTTTATTCCCAAAACACACGTTTGAAACAGAAACCCATCTCAGTCAGCTGGTTTCCAGAAAATCACCAGTGAGAACATCACGCAGCCTGAAAACTAGTTTTCTCCCTCCTCCAGAAATGTAAGTACAAGTAAACAAACAGTTCTTATCCAATAGAACCAAAATGCTGCAGATGCCAGAAATCTGAAATAAAAACAGAAAATGCTGGATACATTCAGCAGGTCTGACAGCAACTGTGGAGAGAGATACAGAGATTATCGTTTCGAGTCCCTGCGCAGAACATTAACTCTGTTCCACAAACGCTGCTGGACCTGCTGAATTTATCCAGCATTTTCTGCTTTTATTTATTCCAAGTAGTTCTTATCTCCTCAGGTGCCTTGTTGGTCATTTAGCTGAAAGTAATGTGACTTCTTGGAAAAAGGAGATTGCCCACAGTCCAAATCTTTTAAATAAAGTTCCCAGGTCAATTACCAAGAAATTGCCCAAATAATTCAATGCCTTCCATTTTAAAAAAAATTGTTCTTGAAGATATGTGTTCATGACACAGTACATCCCCAATCCCCTTGGTGAGCATAAAGCTCAGTGTAAAAATGTAAAACAGAAAATAAACTGATATAAAATATAAATTATCTCTCAGTTAATCGCTTTTTATCACAAAACATTAACTTTATGATCATTCTTGTGGGAACCAGTGAGAATGGAGAATTATATACTCTTCTGCATCAGCTATTTCCCTCTGTTAGATTCAGTTTTAGGCACCCTCTCCACATGTTCACACCAGCTAATTATAACTTCTTCCTTATAGAAACTAAATATTGTCCTTTTGGGGATTTCCAAAGAAGTAGTGAGAAATAAGTATCACAAAATTCCACCTAAAACTTAATGGGCGGGATTCTCCATTCCCCAACACCAGTTTTGTGATCGGCGATCAGGCGGAGAATCCCACTTGATGCCGAAATTGCGGGGGGCACCTGTTCGACGCAGTTTCGTATGCTCCGTCCCTTCCGAAATGGCGTAATTGCGGTGGGCGCCGCACGCCGTTGGGACGGCCTCAGCGCATCACCTGAAGACTCCCCCCCCCCGATGCTCCACCCCCTGACGGTGTGGTTCACTTATGGTCTCAGCTGTGCGGGAACCCGAAGTGGCAGCTGCAGACTGTGTCCAGCACCGCCACAGTCAGGAGGGAGCCATGCTGCCAGCCGGGGTGGGGGCGGGGGGGGGGGGGGGGGGGGTTGCTTCCACGATGGCTTGGGGGAGGGGGGGGACTGATGGGGGGTTGCCAGGGGATGACCAGGGGCACACTATCTGGCAGGTCGGGTCCCTGCACGGCGTGCCCACAGCTGGTTGTCGCCATGCGCTTGCATGGCCATGGACCCGGCCATTCTCTGTCCGTTTATTTTGTGGAGGCCGGGCGATTTACGCGCTGTGGCTGCTAGCCCCTCACCAGTTGCAGGGTCGGTAAGGGGGCACCGCCAAATTTTTCTACGTAAAACGCCACATATCCTCCACACTTCGCCCCAGAAATGGAGAATCTGGTCCAATGTTGCTGATATTGTGCATCACAGTTTTCAAAATACTAATATCTCACTGCATACATCATCAACGTTCATTTATTTAGCATCTTTAGCATAATAAAACATCCTAAACTGCCTCACAGAAGGATACAATTCAACACAACAAGATATAAGGGTAGCTCACCCATAGATTTAACAGAGAGGTAGGCTCTAAAGCAGGAGTTCTCAACCTTTTTTAACCCATGGACCCCTTTTCCTCTTTATTTTTTTTTGTGGACCCCCATAGACATTCCACAGAAAAAAAAGCTTCTTATATGCGTGGTAAACTAATCCTAAATTCCATCTACCTTACCGTGAGGGTTGGAAACGGGTTAGCGGTATTTTCGTACGTTGCCAAACTTATTCTAATATGAAAAGTAATGATAAAAACTTTTTACTGACTAAATTGAATTAAATTACTCTAAAAATAACCAATTCATATCAAATATACACAGTTTCTAGTGATTACTGTGTTAAATCATTCATCAAACTTGTCAAGGAGAAACGTGGCATAAACGTCAGGTCAACCGTGGGTATTTACCTCAAGGTAAATTAGATAGATTATAATCTCTCTTTGACCTTTGTCAGTGTGAGAGAGAGAGAGAGAGAGAGAGAAAGGTGAATATTCATCATGAAAACAAACAGTTTTTTCTTCTACTTGATTCTCAGTAATAACAATTGTTCTGAAGTAGAATTGCTCTATGGACCACTAAAATATCACCGTGGACCCCCAATTCGGTATTTTTTTTGTGTGGACCCCCAGTAATGTTACATGGACCCCCAGGGTCCATGTGGACCCCGGTTGAGAACCACTGCTCTAAAGAGAGAGGGGAAGGAATGCCAGAACTTAGGGCCCAAGCAGTTAAGGTATGACGTGATAAAGTAAATTAAAGATGCATAGAACAAAGAGTTCCATAGGATAGAATCCTTACAGTGCTCAAGGAGACCATTTGGCCCATCGAGTCTGCACCAGCCCTCTGAAAGAGCACCCCACCCAGGCCATTCCCCTGTCCCATCCTGGTAACCCCACCTAACCTCCACATCTTTGGACTGTGGGAGGAAACCAGAGCACCCGGAGTTCGGAGAGAAGAGGGAGTTTGGTGAGGAGCGGAGGTCAGAGCTCCATTCCTTTCTCGCCTTTTCACCCTGGACTGTGTGGAGTCTGTGGGGAGTCTGCATGTTCTCCCCGTGTCTGCCTGGGTTTCTTCTCACAAGTCCCAAAAGACGTGCTGTTAGGTGATTTGGACATTCTGAATTCTCCCTCAGTGTACCCAAACAGGCGCCATAGTGTGGCGACTAGATTTTCACAGTAGCTTCATCGCAGTGTTCATGTAAGCCTACTCGTGACAATAATAAATATTATCATAATTGGTTTCTACCATTCTACAAGCGACGAGGTGAGCTGTTGGTAAGTATCTGGTAGATATCCAGTGAGTGGTCAAGGTCTATTTTCTGAAGGTTTATATTTGTCTTCCAGTTTATGCAAAGATTAATTAATATTTAAAATAAAATAAATAATGGGATAAAATGATTAAATAACTAGTCAAAGATCATAATTATGGCAGAACAGGTGGTGTGGCAAGGCTGCAGCAGGTAGGATCTCATGGATACCGGTCTTATCCAGGGCAAGCACATCAGCAGTAAACCTCTGCGTCTCGAGGAGCTCAGTCATTAAGCTGGAGGCCGAGCTACAGACACTGCAACACATAAGAGAGAGACTGTGTTACCTGTTACTTTGATTCAGAAGGAGGTCACACACATTAGGATAGAATCTTCTGGTTTGTAAAGTGGTATCTACCACAAAATAAAATAATTAATGGCACAATTTGAGGTTGATTGATCTGATCGTATGACTCTCGGCGGTTGTGGCAAGGACTAAACATCATAACGGGCTACAAAGCGAAGCCGAGCAGTATCTGTGGCAGCAGCGCACCCCTCCCCGATAAACTTAATGCATTCTATGCTCGGTTTGAGCACGTAACCAACAATCCGCTGTCGAGTGCCCCAGCAGCCCATAATTCACCCATACCCACCATCACAGTTTCCAAAGTCAGATTGGCCTTCCTGAAAGTGAACCCACAGAAGGCGATGGGCCCGGACGGGATCCCTGGTCGTGCACTCAGAGCCTGCGCATACCAGCTGGCAGAGGTATTCACAGACATCTTTAACCTATCCCTACTCCACTCCGAGGTCCCCACCTGCTTCAAGAAGACCACCATCATACCGGTACCAAAGAAGAACCAGGCAACATGCCTCAATGACTACCGCCCGGTGGCCCTGACGTCAGTTGTAATGAAGTGCTTCGAGAGGCTGATCATGAAGCGCATCACCTCCATACTCCCGGAACGCCTTGACCCACTTCAATTCGCATACCGTCGCAACCGGTCCACATCAGACGCCATTTCCCTGGCCCTACACTCATCCCTAGAGCATCTCGAAAACAGGGACTCCTACATCAGACTCCTATTTATTGACTACAGCTCCGCCTTCAATATCATAATCCCACCCAAGCTCATATCAAAGCTCTAAAACCTAGGACTTGGCTCTCCACTCTGCAACTGGATCCTTGACTTTCTGACCAAAAGACCACAGTCAGTAAGGATGAACACCAACACCTCCTCCACAATAGTCCTCAATACCGGTGCCCCGCAAGGCTGCGTACTTAGCCCCCTACTCTACTCTCTGTACACACACGACTGCATGGCAAAACTTGGTTCAAACTCCATCTACAAGTTTGCTGACGTTACGACCATAGTGGGCCGGATCTCGAATAACGACGAGTCCGAATACAGGAGGGAGATAGAGAACCTAGTGGAGTGGTGTAACGACAACAATCTCTCCCTCATTGCCAGCAAAACTAAAGAGCTGGTCATCGACTTCAGGAAGCAAAGTACTGCACACACCCCTGTCAGCATCAACGGAGCCGAGGTGGAGATGGTTAGCAGTTTCAAATTCCTAGGGGTGCACATCACCAAAAATCTATCCTGGTCCACTCACGTCGACGCTATCACCAAGAAAGCACAACAGCGCCTATACTTCCTCAGGAAACTAAGGAAATTCGGCATGTCCACATTAACCCTTACCAACTTTTACAGATGCACTATAGAGAGCATCCTATCGGGCTGCATCACAGCCTGGTATGGCAACTGCTCGGCCCAGGACCGCAAGGAACTTGAGAGTCGTGAATACCGCCCAGTCCATCACACGAACCTGCCTCCCATCCATTGATTCCATCTACACTTCCCGCTGCTGGGGGAAAGTGGGCAGCATAATCAAGGATCCCTCCCACCCGGCTTACTCACTTTTCCAACTTCTTCCATCGGGCAGGAGATTCAGAAGTCTGAAAACACGCACGAACAGACTCAAAAACAGCTTCTTCCCCACTGTCACCAGGCTCCTAAATGACCCTCTTATTGACTGTCCTCATTAACACTACACCCTGTATGCTTCAACCGATGCCAATGATTATGTAATTACATTGTATATCTTGTGTTGCCCTATTATGTATTCTCATGTATTTTCTTGAATTTTGTTTAATTCCCTTTTCTTCCATGTACTGAATGATCTGTTGAGCTGCTTGCAGAAAAATACTTTTCACTGTGCCTCGGTACACGTGACAATAAACAAATCCAATCAAATCCAATCCAATTAAAGAGATGAACGCCGAAATTCTCCAAAAATGCGGCTAAGTGTTCACACCGGCGTAAACACTGGGGTGTTTCATGCAAGCGTCAATGGGCCTCTTGGCCCAACGATTCCGTGGCACACGGGGCCAGCATGGCACGGAAGTGCTCCACGCTACTCCAGCCTCCGATACACGACCCTGCACTGCCGGCTGTGGGTCCGTGCATGAGCACAGCGGCCGCTTCTGTGCCGGCGCTGCACAACATGGCAAAGCCACATAGCCGCCGGCGTGGAAGAAGGTAGCCCCCACCCCCAGATCACACACACCTGCCTATCGGTGGCCCCGATCATGTGCCTGGCCCGGAGACTGATCTCCCCCCACCCCACTAGGATGGCCACCGCAGCCGCGGCGCCGAGCTCCCGCCAGGTAAAACCTTACCTGAACCACGCTGGCGGGAACTCAGCCGGTCAACCGCGGAGAATCGCCACGGGGGTCTCTTTCAATGGCCCCAACCGGCGCCGCATCGTCCGTGCGCGCGTGACTGGCGCCGAATCTCCAGTCATCGGAGGTTCACGTCCTGGCATCGGACCCGATCGCGGGTCCGACGCCCCATTCTCTGCCCCCGCGCCGAACGTGATTTCGGCTCGGAGAATCCCAGCCGAGGTTACAAGGGGATCAAAACTGGGAACTAAATATTCAGGGGATGTGACTTTTCACAAGGACAGGAAGAAAAGGGTGGTGGGGTAGCTTTGTTAGTCCTAGTTGGAATAAGTACGATAGCAAGAAATGATCTTAGATTGGAAGATGAGGGCCGGGATTCTCCGCTGGCGTGATTCTCCATTATGCCAGCGCCTGGGGGTTTCCCGAAGATGTGGAGCTGCCCCACAATGGGAAACCCCATTGACAGGCCAGCGTAATGGAGAATACCGCTGGCCAGTCGGAGCAGAAATGTGGGGCAGAGAATCCCGCCCGTAGTATCCATATGGGTGGAGGTAAGAAATAACATGGGGAAAATGGCACTGGTGGGAGTAGTCTAAATGCCCCCTGTAGCTATACCGTAGGATGGAAAATAAATCTGGAGACAATTAGTGCATGTAAAAAAGGCAGTTTATTCAGCATTGGTCACTTTAATCTTGAAGTAGATTGGGAAAATCAAATTGTCAGAGGTAGCTAGGAGGAAGAATTCATAGAGTGTAGTTGGGACAGTTTCCTAGAACAATATGTTGCAGAACCAAGAGATCAGGCTATTTTGGATCTGGTCATGTGTAATGAAGCAGGTTTAATACACAATCTCAGAGTAAAATATCCCTTAGGAAATAGTGACCATAACATGGTAGAAGTTAGCATTCAGTTTGAGAGTGAGAAACTTGGGTCAGAAACAACTGTGCTACAATTAACTAAGGATAATTATAAAGGAATGGGGGAAGAGTTGGCGAGAGTGGACCGGGAAAGATGTTTCGCAGGAAATACGGTTGATCAGCAATGACAGACATTTATGAAAATAGGTCATGATTCGTAACATGATTCGAAACAGCCAGAAAGAAGAATTCTCAGAAGGGGATAAATCAACCATGGTTAACCAAGGAATTTAAGGACAGTACTAAACTGAAAGAAAAAACATATCATGTGACAAAGATTGGTGACAAACCAGAGGATCAGATAAGTTTTTAAAAACAACAAAAGGTGACCAAAAAAAAGAGGGAAAAGATAAACTATGAGGGTAAACTAGCAAGTAATATAAAAAACACATAAACAAGAGCTTATTTAAATATACAAAAAGAGAGAGACTAAAGTGAACATAGGCACCTTGGAAAAGGAGACTGGGGAAATAATGGGGAACCAGGAAATGGCAGAAGAGATAAACAAATATCTCACATCAGTCTTCATGGTGGAAGACACTAACAACATTCCAAAAATACTAAATAATCAAGGGGCACAATGCTTGAGGAACTGCTGGATGTGGACAGTATGGAGAAGGGAAACTGTGGGGACATTTACAGACGTCTGTTAGAAATGGCGAGGACACCACTAGATGGAGCAAGACAGAAATGGGAGGATGATTTAGGGATGGAAGTAGGGTGGGGACTTTGGAGCGAAGCCCTGCGGTGTGCCAACTACACCTCCTCCTGCGCGAAGGGTAAACCTCATGCAGTTCAAAGTGGTACACAGAGTGCACCTAACCAGAACCCGAATGAACAGGTTCTTCCCGAAAGTGGAGGGCAAGTGTGAATAGTGCCAGGAAGGCCCGGACAACCACGCCCACATGTTTTGGACCTGCCCCAGACTTGTCAGGTTCTGGACAGCCTTCTTCAAAGCAATGTCCAAAGTTGTGGGGGTGAGGATGGAACTGTTTTTGAGAGTGGAAGTCTTTGGGGTTTCAGACCAGTCAGAACTACACATGGGGAAGAGGGCCGATGCCCTTGCTTTTGCTTCCTTAATCGCACGCCGGAGAATCCTGCTCAGCTGGCAATCAGCAGCATCACCCACAGCTGCGGACTGGCTAGCAGACCTGTCAGAATTTCTCCATCTGGAGACTATCAAATGCATAATCCAAGGGTCGGACAAGGGCTTCCACAAAGCACAGGGGCCATTCATCAGCCTCTTCCAAGACCTGTTTGAAGCCAATAGCGGATAGAAAGGGAAGGGGGCAGGGAAGCCAATGAGAGCAGACAGGACCACACAGAGCAGGTAGGAACAAGGAGGGGGGGGAAGGGGCAGCATAGAAGGAACCTAGGGAAACATCAGGAGCGGATACGGGAAAAGACCAAGGAGGGGGCCAGAGGGCCCCACTCTCCCACCAAAGCAATAAGGTCAACAGTATCAAATACAAAACGAAAGAGCCTACAGCATCTACAAGAAAGGACCCAAGATGGAGCCTTAACAACAAAAAGGGTTGAGGGGAAAAGGGGGGCAAGGGAGGAGGGGAAGGCTGACAAAAGGGGAACATGTAAATTGTACATACAAACTGTCCTGCTCACCTGTTGTATAGTGTACAAATGTAACAACTCAATAAAGATATTTTAAGTGAAATAATAAAGGGGCAAAAGGGGGAGGAAATAAATACAATAACCATCACTAGAGAAAAAGTATGAGGGAAACTAATGGGGCTAAAAACCAATAAGTCTCCTGGACCTGATGGGTTGCATCCCAGGATATTAAGGGAAGTAGCCACAGAAATAGTGGATGAATTGGGAGTAATCTTCCAAGAATCATTTAATTCTGGAAAAGTCACAGAGGATTGGAACACTGCCAATGTAAAACTTAATCAAAAAGGGAGGGAGACAAAAATAGGTAACTGTAGGCCAGTTAGCATAACTTTTGTCATTGGGAAAATGTTAAGAGTCCATATGGAAATAGGTGGGAAGTCAAACGGTAAGGATAAGTCAAAGAGTCTACAGAGAGATATAACCTGGATTCCCTGACGCTGCGATCAGGAAACCCAATCGGGCGAAGAATGGAGTGTCGACTGTGGCTTCTGTGCCCCCCCCCCCCCCCCAAAGCCGGCAGGAGGATGAAAAATCAATCACTTGCGTCACTTTCAATTTGATTAATGGGCTGGAAGCTCGATTCAACCCCCCCCCCCCCCCCCGTCCCCCCGTCCCCCACACCCATCTTATGCACCGAACTCCATAGGAGGAATTCCACTGGGTGGGCTTTGTTGCAAGTTTGCCCAAGCGTGACCTTGATACGATGAAACCCGAAGTGGGCATGTGGTCAGTACTTAACTGAGGTTCCCCCCAATGTCTATCAGAGGACCCCTCCCCCCTCAATGCAAGACTTGCCCCCTCCCCCACCCCCACTGACAAGTGGGAGCATCCACCCCGCCACCAGAGAAATAATGGGTCATCCCCCCACAAGGCGCACTAATGAGGATGACCTGAACCCCTCCCCCACTAACCCCGCCACAACTACCCAGCACTCCCCATCACATCCCCCACCACACACCCTATCACACCCCCATCAGACTCCCCATCAGAGACCCCCATCATAGACTCCTGCTTGAAAGCTGAAGAGCAGTCAAGGCAGTACAGTGAAAGATCACTTCATTTTCACTTATCTTGCCGAACATCTTCTGCCTCGGATAAAAGTATTTAAAGCAGAAGCTGTTACAAGAGTCAGAGGCTTCCTCAAAAGACAAGTACACTTGAATGGGCGTCAAATCCCCTGACAGCCTTTGAAATGCAAAACTACCATTCAATTTCACACAGCAATACATTGCACTAACTAGTGATTGACAGTTTTATTATTCCAGAGACAGGTGCTTGTGGATTGTTTATCTATCTTGAATGCATGTAAAGTTCCCTGCTTTGATGCCAACCACAATGTTTATAAACACTCTTGCGATAATTGACAGCTCCTCACCACCTCAAAAGCAGCTAAGTGCTTTCACTGTCCCTTTTTCACAGCAGAAAGCACTGGTCCTGATACTCGGCTGACGCGAGAACACCGAGTCTCCAGAGCGGTGAATCCCAGCCACAGACAGATTAGGTGAGTGGGCAAAAACTTGACAGATGGAACATGATGTCGGAAAATATGAAGTAGTGCATTTTGATGTTATTTAAATGGAGAAAGGCTGCCAAAAACTGCGGCGCAGAGGGATTTGGGAGTCCTAGTGCATAAATCACAAAAGGTTGTCATGCAAGTTCAGCGGGTAATTGGGAAGGCAAATGAAATGGTGGCCTTGATTTCAAAGGGAATGGAGTATAACAATAAGGAAGTCTTGCTAAAACCATACAAGGCACTAGTTAGGCCACATCTGGAAGACTGTGAACAGTTTTGGTCCCCTTATCTAAGGAAAGATATATTGGCATTGGAGGCAGTCCAGAGAAGGTTCATGAGGTTGATCCCGGGTATGGAGGGATTTTCTTTTGAAGAGAGTTTAAGTAGGTTGGGCCTGTACACATTGGGGTTTACAAGAATGAGAGGTAACCTTATTGAGACATATAGGATTCCCAGGGGGCTTGGCAGGGTAGATGTTGAGAAGTTGTTGCCAATTGTGAGAGAGTCTAAGACCAGAGGGTAAAGATTCAGAGTAAAGTGTCACCCATTTCAGACAGAGATGAGGAGACATTTCTTCTCTCAGAGCATTGTGAATCTGTGGAATTCTTTACTGCGTGGGGCTGTAGGATAGATCGGGGCGGGATTCTCTGTCTGTTCACGCAGCGGGATTCTCCAGTCCCACTGCAGTGAATGGGAGATTTGGCTGAGCGCCAAATTCTCCATCCTCGCTAGCAACGGTAGCCGGGAGAACTCGCAATGGAGAATCCCGGCCCTGGTCAGTCAGGCTGTGTAAGAGAGAGGTTTTGCAGCCATTGCTGGGTTCCCCCACATCCGGGGAGATACTGATTGTACCCATATGGCCATCAGGATACCAGTTGGTCAACCAGGAGCCTTTGTGAACATTAAGGGCTTTCATGAAAGGGCTTGATGAAAGTTCAGATTGTGTGTGATGACCGTTCAGATTGTGTGTGACTACGGAACTCAGATCCTGTAGTTGTGTCCTAGGTACTTGAAAAACTCCCATGGTTCATCAATCCTGCGTCACTCGCAGGTTCCCAGGCTCTTCAATGCTCCAGCTCGTTTACACGGGTGGTTGATCAGCAAGAAGGGTTACCATGAAAGCTGGCTGATGACACATTTCAGGTGCCCAAGGGCAGGTGCAGAGGAGAGAAACAACCTGTGCCATGTATCCAAGAGGGCAATGATGGAGAAGACCACCCTGGCGAGTGTCGCTCATTGTGGTAGTCTGCTGTGCTCTTCACAATCTCATTCTCTCCAGGGGGGAGCCTCTTGAGCAGGAGGATGATGGTGCAGCAGTCCAACTTCAGACATTGAAACCAACGAGGGATCCAATTCTGATGCCAGGCTGCTATGTGGAGAGGACAGCGAGGAAGCAATGAGGAACCTCCAAGAACAATTGGGAGCGGATTATCGTTTCAGATCAGTCATGATCTCATTGAATGACGGAGAAAACATGATGGGCTGAATGGCCAACTTCTGCTCCTAAGTCTTATGGCCATATGGGTCATACCAACTCAATAGCCAGGAACACTACACAGTTACCAGCAGATCTGACCAAGGAACACACCCGCCAACTCAACAGTCTGATCAAGACCTTGGATCCAGACCTTCAGAGCACCCTACGTTCTCATCCCATGTACTCCCCGCGTTGGAGATCTCAACTGCCTCCCGAAAATACACAAGGCCAACACACCAGGCTGTCCTATTGTATCAGGCAATGGGACCCTGTGTGAAAACCTCTCTGGCTACATTGAGGGCATCTTGAAACCCTCATACAAGGAAAGCCCAGCTTCTGTCGTGACCGGACTTACTACAAAAACTCAACCAGGAACATTCCTCATCACAATGGATGTCTCGGCACTTTACACCAGCATCTCCCATGACGACGGAATTGTTGCAACACCCTCAGTACTCAACACTGACAATTGCCAATCTCCAGATGCAATTCTGCAACTCATCCACTTCATTCTGGATCACAATGTCTTCACCTTCGACAACAAGTTCTTCATCCAGTCGCACGGTATAGCCATGGGAACTAAGTTCGCACCTCAATATGCCAACATCTTCATGCACAAATTTGAATAAGACCTCCTCACCGCACAGGACCTTCAACCGACGTTGTACACCCGATACATCGATGACATTTTTTCCCTGAAACGACTACACGATGACATCAATAATTTCCATCCCCAATTTTGACTTGTTGACCACCAGAAAGGCGGAGACACAGTGGAGGAGGGCGCAGGGTGCGGTATATGAGTATGGAGAGAAGGCGAGCAGGATGTTGGCGCATCAGCTCCGTAGGCGAGATGCGGCTAGGGAAATTGGGGGAGTGAAGGATGGGGGTGGAAATGTAGTGCAGAAGGGGACAGAAGTAACGGGGTCTTTAGGGACTTTTACGAGGGATTGTACCGGTCGGAACCTCCGAGGGGGAGAGAGGGGATGGAGAGCTTCATGAACAGGCTATGTTTCCCAAGGGTTCAAGAGAGGCTGGTTGAGGGGCTGGGGGCGCCGATAGAGTTGGAGGAGCTAGTCAGGGGGATCGGGCAAATGCAGTCAGGTAAGGCCCCGGGGCCGGACGGGTTCCCGGCAGAATTTTACAAAAAATATGCGGACCTGGTGGGTCCCCTGCTGGTGCGAACTTTCAATGAGGCGTGGGAGGGGGGGGCTTTGCCCCCGACGATGTCGCGGGCACTGATCTCTTTGATCCTAAAACGGGATAAGGACCCCTTGCAGTGCGGATCATATAGGCCTATTTCACTCCTTAACGTAGACGCTAAGTTGCTGGCGAAGATCCTGGCTACCAGGATAGAGGATTGTGTGCCAGAGGTAATTCATGAAGATCAGACAGGGTTTGTCAAGGGGCGGCAGCTCAACACGAATGTGCGGAGACTGCTCAATGTTATCATGATGCCGGCAGTGGAGGGGGAGGCGGAGATAGTGGTGGCGCTGGATGCAGAGAAGGCGTTTGATAGAGTTGAGTGGGGGTACCTATGGGAGGTGCTGGAGAGGTTTGGATTTGGGGAGGGATTCATCAAATGGGTGAGGCTGCTTTACGCGGCGCCGATGGCGAGTGTAGTCACAAATGGAAGGAGATCGGAGTATTTTAGGCTTTATCGTGGGACCAGGCAGGGGTGTCCCCTGTCCCCCCTGCTCTTTGCACTGGCGATTGAACCGCTGGCCATGGCGTTGAGGGAGTCAGGGAAGTGGAGGGGTCTGGTGCGGGGGGGGGAGGAGCACCGGGTATCGCTGTATGCAGACGACCTGCTGTTATATGTGGCGGACCCAGAGGGGGGAATGTCGGGGGTGATGGAACTGTTAGCGGAATTTGGGGGCTTCTCGGGCTATAAGCTGAACTTAGGAAAGAGCGAGGTATTTGTAGTGCACCCGGGAGATCAGGAGGAGGGAATTGGGAGGCTCCCCTTCAGGAGGGCAGTGAAGAGTTTCAGGTACCTGGGGGTGCAGGTGGCCAGGAGTTGGGGGGCTCTTCATAAGCTTAACTTCACCAGACTAGTGGAACAGATGGAGGAGGAATTTAAAAGGTGGGACATGGTGCCGCTATCGCTGGCGGGCAGAGTGCAATCCGTCAAAATGACGGTTCTCCCGAGGTTCTTGTTCCTCTTCCAGTGCTTGCCCATCTTTATCCCTAGGGCCTTTTTTAAAAGGGTGACCAGCAGCATCATGGGATTTGTTTGGGCGCATGGCACCCCGAGGGTGAAGAGGGTCTTCTTGGAGCGGAGTAGGGATGGGGGGGGCTGGCGTTGCCCAACCTCTCGGGGTATTACTGGGCGGCCAACGTGTCGATGGTGCGTAAGTGGGTGATGGAGGGGGAGGGGGCAGCATGGAAACGGATGGAGAGAGCGTCCTGTGGGGATACAAGCCTGGGGGCCCTGGTAACGGCGCCGTGGCCGCTCCCTCCCACGAGGTATACCACGAGTCCGGTGGTGGCAGCTACCCTCAAGATTTGGGGGCAGTGGAGGCGACATAGGGGAGAAGTGGGGGGCTCGATGGAGGCTCCGTTAAGGGGGAACCATAGGTTTGTCCCGGGGAACATGGATGGGGGATTTCGGGGATGGTATAGAGCGGGCATTAGACAGCTGAAGGACCTGTTTATCGACGGAAGGTTTGCGAGCCTGGGGGAGTTGGAAGAGAAATTTGGGCTCCCGCCGGGAAACATGTTTAGATATCTGCAGGTAAAGGCATTTGCTAGACGGCAGGTGGAGGGATTCCCTGCGCTCCCCGCGAAGGGGGTGAGTGACAGGGTGCTCTCGGGGGTCTGGGTCGGGGAGGGGAAGATATCCGATATCTACAAGCTTATGCAGGAGAAGGAAGAGGCGTCAGTAGAGGAGCTGAAAACGAAGTGGGAGGGGAACTGGGGGAACAGATCGAAGACGGGACATGGGCTGATGCCCTGGAGAGGGTAAATTCTTCCTCCTCGTGTGCACGGCTTAGCCTCATCCAATTCAAGGTGCTGCATAGGGCCCACATGACTGGGACGAGGATGAATAGGTTCTTTGGGGGTGAAGATAGGTGTGCCAGGTGCTCGGGGAGTCCAGCGAACCATGCCCATATGTTCTGGGCATGCCCGGCATTGGAGGAGTTCTGGAAGGGGGTGGCGAGGACGGTGTCAAGGGTGGTGGGATCCAGGGTCAAGCCAGGATGGGGACTCGCGATCTTTGGGGTTGGGGTAGAGCCGGGAGTGCAGGAGGCGAAAGAGGCCGGTGTGCTGGCCTTTGCGTCCCTAGTAGCCCGGCGAAGGATTTTGCTACAGTGGAAGGACGCGAGGCCCCCAAGCGTGGAGACCTGGATCAATGACATGGCGGGCTTTATTAAGCTTGAGAAGGTTAAATTCGCCCTGAGAGGATCGGTGCAAGGGTTCTTTAAACGGTGGCAACCTTTCCTCGACTTCCTGGCTCAACGATAGGGTACTGGGACAGTAGCAGCAGCAACCCGGGGGGGGGGGGGGGGGTGGGGGGGGGGGGGGGGGGGGCGTTGATTATGTTAGCTTATTTTATTTAAATTTGATTTATCTAATTTTAATTTATGGTTAAGTTCTCTTGTTTGGGGGGGGGGTGGGGGAATGTGATACATGTGATGTTACGGTATGGGGGGGAATTGTGGGTGTTATGGGGCTGTTAGTTGCATATTACTGCTTTTTGCTATACTTTTTGTTATATTTTCTGCAAAAAATTCCAATAAAAAAATTAAAAAAAAAAAAAAAAAAAAAAAAAAATAGTTTCCATCCCACCATCAGACTCACCATGGACTACTCTCCAAATCACTTGCATTCTTGGACACACTCATCTCCATCCAGGATGGTCACCTCAGCACTTCACTTTACCACAAGCCCATGGATAACCTCATGACGATCCACTTCTCCAGCTTCCAGCCTGAACACATTAAAGAAGCCGTCCCCTATAGACAAGCCCTCTGTATACACAGGATCTGCTCAGACGAGGAGGAGCATAACAGGCATCTACAGATGCTGAAAGATGCCCTTGTACGAACAGGATATGGCGCTCGACTCATCGATCGACAGTTCCAACGCGCCACAGCAAAACACCACACCGGCCTCCTCAGAAGACAAACACGGGACACAACCGACAAACTCCATTGTCATCCAGTACTTCCCCAGAGCGGTGCAACTATGACACCTTCTTCGCAGACTTCAACATGTCATCAATGAAGATGAACAACTTGCCAAGGTCATCCCCACACCCCCAGTACTTGCCTGCAAACAACCACGCAACCTCAAACAAACCGTTGTTTGCAGCAAACTACCCAGCCTTCAGAACAGCGACCACGACACCACACAACCCTGCCATGGCAATCTCTGCAAGACGTGCCAGATCATCGACATGGGTACCGCCATTACACGTGAGAACACCAGCCACCAGAGACGTTGTACATACTCATGCAACTCAGCCAACGTTGCCTACCTCTTACGCTGCAGGAAAGGATGTCCCGAAGCGTGGTACATTGGCGAGACCATGCAGACACTGCGACAACGAATGAACAGGCATCGCGCGACAATCGCCAGGCAGGAATGTTCCCTTCCAGTCGGGGAACACTTCAGCAGTCAAGGGCATTCAGCCTCTGGTCCCCTGGTAAGCGTTCTCCAAGGCGGCCTTCAGGACCCGCGACAACGCAAAATCGCCAAGCAGAAACCTATAGCCAAGTTCCGCACACATGAGTATGGCCTCAAACGGGACTTTGGATTCATGTCGAATTACATTCATCCCCCAGCATCTGGCCTGTGCTTGCAAAATCTGACAAACTGTCAAGGCTTGAGACAATTCACACCTCTTTAACCTGGGCAATCCCTCTCTCTGGCTCTGTAAAGACTTAATTACCTGCAAATGCTCGCATTCATGCGTTGTCTTGCATCTTTGACTTTATCGAAAGATATGTTTCTGGAACCATACCTCTTCATTCACCTGAGGAAGGAGCAGTACTCCGAAAGCTAGTGTTTGAAACAAACCTATTGGACTTTAACCTGGTGTTGTAAGACTTCTTACTGTGCTCACCCCAGTCCAACGCCGGCATCTCCACATCAGGTCATATGGGGGTCAGGGCTCGGTAGAATTCATCCAGGAAACAGGGCGCTTGTTGGCTGCCCGAGTTCCTATTCCTCCTTGCTGTGGCCTCCTGTTACTGTCTTCTGCGGCCTGTGGCGGCCACTTTTGAAGTTCGCGACAGGCATAAGTGGCAGCTAGCGTAATATCGCAAGTTCAAATTGAATGTGAGCTTGCCCATCAAGGGTGAAATTCTGCCCTATGTCCCAATGAACTTCTGGGAAACAATCTTACTTGCCCCTTCACCTGTTTAGTGTTAATGATAAACATATGCTGCTTGTTATTGATTTGCCAACCCAGTAGGAATGATCTTTCCCTAATTCATCATTTCATAATTTTAAAAATCTCAATTAAAATCATAACCTTGATTAATGTGACAACAATCTCCCAAATGTTAGACTCTTTCTCCTGAAGTATAGCTTCTAATTGATGATTGATGGTATGATTCTAATTGTTGAAAAGAGGTGCTTTTGTGAATTAATGAAGAACAGTGTAATTTATTTTCTTTATTTAAATTTTCAGATTATTCTACAGAGGTAAACGCCCAGATAATTAACTTAAGTCCAAAACACTTCAAACAAAATATGCATCCGTTGGATAATGCAATAATACAATAATGTGGGGAGCCCCCCCCCCCCCCCCCCCCCCTCCCCCCTCCCCGCCCAGCGAATACCTAAGGCCCCAGCAAAAACTCTTTAACCTACCTGGCCCAGGAGAACTGCTGCCTCCTTTCCCCGGTGCAGGCCTGACTAGGCCCACACCGGAGTCTGACCATGAGGCCATTCCCTCCAGACTCCGACCACATGACCTGACCCAACCACGTGGTGTTCAGCCTGTCCATCATCCTGTAGCACCTGGAGGAAGAAAAGCTAAAAGATGGGTCCTTTCCAGACTCCCACCAAGGCCAACCTCAGAGTGACGTGACAGCGGGGGTGCAGGGCCTCGCCAGGAAGCAGGAATGCCCGAGCCAACCCTGGAGCGACAAGTACCCGTTGTCCCCGCCGGAAGGTGAACCCAACCTCATCGCCCCACGCACAACCCCCTCCAGTGACCCTGATACCGCCAGATTCCACGACCCCTCCAAACGCAATCATCTACCTTACGTAAACTCAGCCCTGCCAGCCAAGAGCAGCCATCGACCCAGGAAGAGGGGGAAACGTGCCAGCCTGAAGGTGAAACTTAAATTACGCAGCTTCAAGACTCCTCTCCCCAGCGCACTCCTGGCGAACGTCCAAGCAATTGAAAACAAACTGGACAACCTTAGCGCTAGACTCACCTCCCAGAGTGAAGTGAGAAACTGCTGTGTGCTCTGCTGCACTGAGACATGGCTCACTCCAGCCACACCAGACTGCGCCATCCAACCCGAAGGTTTTTCAATCCACTGAATGGATCGCCCGAAGGCCTTAGGCAAGTTGAAAGGCGGGGTTGTTTGCCTCCTGATCACCACCTCCTGCTGTTCGGATGTGGTGTCCCTGGCGTGCCATTGCTCTCCAGACCTAGAATACCTAACCGTGAAGTGTCGCCCCTTCTATCTCCCACATTAATTCACCTGTGTACTTATCACAGCAGTCTGCATCCCACCCCAGGCGGAGGTGAAGAAAGCACTTGATGAACTATATTCCACGATCAACAACCAAGAAACAAATCATCCCAAAGCCCTGACAATCATGGCTGGAGACTTCAACCAGGCCAACGTCAGAAAGGTCCGACCCAAACTCCATCAACATATCTTCTGCTCCACCAGAAGTGCAAACACCCTGGACCACTGCTACACGAGCATCAAAGGAGCCTACCGCTCCATTCCCCGACCTCACTTTGGCAAATCCGACCACAAGTTAGTATTCCTACTTCTGGCTTCCAAACAGCAACCCAAGCGTGCTGAGCCAGTCAAGAAATACGTGCAATGCTGGTCTGAGGAATCTGAGGGCATCCTCCACGACTGCTTGGAGACTGTGGACTGGTCCATATTCAAGGCCGCGGCGGCTAACCTGAACGAGTATGCAATCACCGTCACAGACTTCATCAGTAAGTGCGTTGAGGACTGTGTACCGAAGAAGACAATACGGGTGTTCCCCAATCGGAAACCCTGGCTCAACCAAAAAGTTCACTCCCTGCTGAAGTTCCGGACGGAGGCGTTCAAGTCTGACGACCCTGACCTATATAAGAAATCCAGGTACAACGTATGGAAAGCCATCAGGGATGCAAAAAGACAATACCGCATCAAACTAGAGTCCCAGGCCAACGACACTAACCCACAACAACTATGGCAGGGCCTACACAGTCTGTAAAGCAAGACCAGGCGGAGTATCTGGGGGTGGAGCATCCCGACATGATGATCTGAACAAGTTCTATGCCGGCTTTGAGCAGTCAGCCAATGTATCAATGCCACCCGTCCCAATAGCCCTGGACACACCCATACCCACTATTACAGCATCAGAGGTAAGAGCTGCCTTCTTGAAAGTGAAAGCGACGGGCCCCGGCTGAGTCAGTGGGCGAGCACTCAGAGCCTGCGCAGACCAGCTGGCGAGTGTATTTGCAGATATCTTCACCACCTTATTCCTCTGCTCTGAGGTCCCCACCATAATACCAGTACCA